>NC_140614.1:737500-830000 GCF_057381915.1 Diplotaxodon limnothrissa | reverse complement strand
CTGGTGACCTGCAGAGTGAAGCCCGGACAGCCAGCATTATCCACCTGCAGCAGATCCCTGTCCAAAGTGACGTGCCACTCCTAATTTGATTGGCATATTCTATTTATTGCCATGCAGCCGAGTGTTTCTCTACTATTTCTTTCAGATTGGACCAATAAGAATAAAGAGGAGAAGCTCCCCCTGCAGTGTGGGTGATGTCACCAACACCCAAAAGACTTGATGTTAAAGTGGAGGAGACGGAGAATGTGGTGAAAGAGACAATTTAAGGGGTGCCATTCCAATTTTTAGGGCCTCTGCATCAACCTTGGTGGTGTATTTGTTTGGCGTTAGCAGGTAAGTGACCCGAGCACAGGTATCAACACGTCTGCAAGCAAATGACACGTTTAAACATTTGGAGCAATTAACCATCAGTCTGAAAAAGGTGCATACGCTGAGACTGAACCTCTTTTCCCTTCAAATCACAAATCATAATGCACCGTTGAATCTCGACTCCGTTTCCTCCCACAAAATTGATTTGTAGGATTTTGGATTGAAAGCCTTCCTGTAGTTGTCTCTGCTGGAGGACGGGAACAAATGTTTGATTCTTCTTTCGTTTTCTTTTTTCCCCTCAACTCTGACATCGCTTCTCTCAGTGGCAGCATATCGCCGCCTGAATCTTTCCATCCACATCAGGGGAGCAGAGCTGTGACTACTGGGATTAGGCTAATCACACATTCACCCAGGAGGCTGCGCATACAGGAGATCCTGCGTGAGGCATGACCTTATTTCTAATGTATTTCCATTGCCTTTCTTTTTACTTGCCGGCGCGAGTAAGAGGGGCTAATGCGCCAGCATTTCGTTATTCCCTGTTTTATCTGCTGAGACCAGGCTGTGGATGGGAACTTTAATGTTTCTTATTGACGTGATAAATCGTTAGGCGTAAATGCCCCTTAGCTGCTGCATCGATGCAAGGTGAGAGGTGTGCAGCTGCAATTAAAGCCCCACTTTGTTAAATCACACCTAAAATTATTTCGATGTAAAAGTTGGTGAAAACATACGACCGCTGTCCTGTACGTGTGTACGTAACAGTATTTCACTTTGATTGGAGCTGATACACAGGAATGAATAATTACATTTAAAGGATCAAATATGACATCCATGTAAAAATGCTGATATTAGAAAGAAATCCAAACTGATTCTTTTATTTATCGTGTGGCTGATCAAAGCCAGCTCTCAGGCTGGGATATAAATAGTATGTAGGTGATGTTTGTGTGGTCCAATTTTGATAAATGTACAAAATACAAATAACATAAAACAATTTGCGCCCTGTGATATTTATATATTTTATTTAGGCAGCATTTAGAAAGCAGAAAATGTAAAAAAAAAAAGACATATTTTAATTCATTTTTTAAAAACTGTGTTCAGGCTGTGAACCCCAGGATGGCTGAAGTTTACACTGGGAATTTTTTCTTAAATCCTGGCTCGCTGCACTTCAAAACTAATTTTTCACTGAAATATTCACTTTTCTTTAATCGCTGAAAATATGCGTGCAGAGAGCACAAATGCAAAAATATAAATTCTAATGTCTCTGGAGCTCAGCGGGTGTATTTTCTTCCCATTTCATCCAATGTCGACCCCCAGTTTAGAAACAAAAGATGTTAAAGAAGAGGGGGGGGGGAGAGGGGGATGGGAGGGGGGGGGGGGGGGGGGGGCACAGGTCCATCAAACTCAAATAAGAAATATTTAAACCCCCCACACCTCCCACTCCTTCCTTCCTTCCTTCCTTCCTTTCTCCTGCTCCATTCTAAATCAACACTCGTAATTTATGAAATGTAACTCTGCCCTCCACTGGCACGAAGAAGGTGCACACACATACAGAGCACAGGCTCTCCTCTAGTAGACCACACCATTCAGGAAAACAGCGTGTGTGTGTGTGTGTGTGTGTGTGTGTGTGTGTGTGTGTGTGTGTGTGTGTGTGTGTGTGTGTGTGTGTATGTGAGACAAAACGTGTGTTCTGAAAAAACAAGTTTAAGAAGTAGGTGATTTGTAATTTGGCCCTAGTGAAAATTACCATTATCCAGCAGACTCTTCCCCCTATTAGGCATGATTGCTTGTCTTTAATTTAGCTGCGATTCAGTGGCATAATAAGCATAATAATAAACATTTATGTAACACTCAAATTAAATGTAGTCGATGAATATTTTGGCTGTTTGGAAAATGCAGCTAATAGCACGAGAGTGGTGAGGCTCGCTGAGGGTGCAGAATTCATTCAACACTTACACACGTGTGTGTGTGTCTGTGTGTGTGTGCATGCGTGAGTGTGTGCGCGTGCGTGTGTGTGTGTGTAAGACAAAGAGACGGGTTGAGAAACTGATCCCCAGAGTTCACCAAAGGATCTCTGTCTTCCAGGTGGGCTGAGGGTCTAAACCTCAGCCATCCAGCTATTTTTATGGATGCCTGTTAGACTGCTCATGTGTGTATACCCCCCCTAGCCCCACCCCCAGCCAAAAACTTTCCACAACCACCCACCACAGGGTGCCAATAGAGCCATTGTCACCCCAGGTGATAGCAGGAGCACTGGGGAGAGTTTGGAAGGTGGGGAAGGGAAGCAGTCCCGCTCCTCTGAGAGCTGGGAAACAGCACCTCCCCCACCCACAGACACATCTGCCCCCTCCCAACACCCTCCAACCAGTTCAGTTGAATGGGTGAAACCACAAAGTTAGACATTAGAGGGGATCAAGGTGACTGTCAGCAAAGTATTCAGTTGAGTCAATAATTAGGTATGCGTTGGATTGCACTTTAAATTGAATATAGAGTTAAATAACGAGCTGTATATAAAATTCAATTATATTACATTTTAACAGTCGTCTCATCATATTGCAGAGACCCTACAGTATTACAGACAAAACCCCAACAACGATGAGCCCCTGTGATAAAGCGCGTCAGCAACAGTGGGAAGGAAACTCCCCTTTAACGGGAAGAAACCTTCAGAGCCAGGCTCAGGGAGGGGCGGGGCCATCTGCTGCAGCCAGTTGGGGGCAAGAGGAGAAAGTCAGGAGAAAAGCTGTGGACGAGATCCAGAGATTCATGATGATTACTTATTAAACTCAAACTGGTGTATAAACAGTAAATAAACACTCAGCATAAAAAACTATTGCAGTGTAACTAGTGCAGTTTATCATTTTCCATCATGTTTTCTTACTTTACTCATGGCTGACGTGGAGGGCTGCAGTGTGCAGGGTTTTGCCTTAAACACTTCCCTTGGTTAGGTGACTTTATTTAAGAAGGCATCACTAATTCTTTTGCTGTTCTCAGAAACTGACAAAAATACGTGATGATGAAATCCAACTTGTGCTGAAGCCTGAGCTCCCAACTCACCTACAACACCTGAACCGGTGTGAGCTTCATGATGTGTGGTCCGATTGGTTAGCCAGGAGGCGTCATAGACTTAATATGTTACATTCCAGGAGTCCAAAATAATGGAGCACAGAGCAAATAAAGAGGGTGTGGCTAGCACAGAGAATGTGGTCATTTTCAAAATAAAAGCTCTCCTACAGATCCCAGTTTGAAACCACGTCAGAGACACAATGTAACTAATTTCTTTCTCCTACAAAGTAACACACACACACAAGAGTAACAGAGTACATGCACCTCCGTTACGTATTTAAAATACAAAATATGAGTAACTGTATTCCGTTACAGTTACCGTTTAAAAAGGTGGTGTTTAGAATACAGTTACTTTGTTGAAATAAATGGATTACACGGCGGTATTTTCCTGTTTCATATGTTCGGCTATGCCCTCTCTATTTTGGTGATTCCACGCCGCTGGAAACCCAAACAGAACACGCATCGAGAGGCTCTAATGTCTGTGTCTCCGTCTCGCAGCCCATGTCACCTCTACTTGCAGCATGAAGAAATGATTCATTTTTAAGTAATCCAAAGCATTCAGAATACGTTACTCTCATTGAGTAATGTAACAGAAAACATTACAGAATACATTTTGGGGCATGTAATCTGTAATCTGTAGTGGGATACATTTTAAAAGTAACCTTCCCAACACTGGTTGTGCTGCACTGCCAGTAGAGAAATAGAAAAGCTCATTTGCAGTGGGTGCCAGGAAGCGGCGGGTAATTAGATGTGAAGGAGGAGTTTTCTTTTACTAACCTGGGTGCACTGGAAATGAAGACACCTGCATCTCCAACTGGAAAAGTGCAGCTCGAAGCATTTGTCATTTTTAATCTTGTGTTTCCAGTGGGACGAATGGATGTCTGCAGATCACAGAGACACACTGTGTGTTTGACCACTGTGTGTTTGTGGCTGTGATCATAATGATGGTAAAGTTTGACAAGTATAAATGATGTGTATAACTACACGGTGTTATTTTCTTCAGGATCGTCTGCAGACCTCTAACCACACTTAATATGTAGCAGAGATATTGACGGGGATGAGTCTGCTTCCTGTGGTGCGAAGGTCAAATTATAGCAAGAAGTGACGTCGTAGTGGTCACAGCTCCCACAGCACAGACACACCATCCTCCATCCATCCTCCACATTAATATCTGAAGTCAAAATATTTCATAATGTTGCTTTAACACAATAAACATTCACATTGAAAACATTGTGATTCTGATTTATGTTAAATATATCTCCCTATCCACTGAAAGGAGGTCGTTGTTACTGTGCAGCTTTTTCTGATCACTGTAATGAAGAAGACATTTAAAATCTCATGTCCAAGTTAAAACAACCAAATTAGCCCCTCTACTGGCAACTTGGGCCCTCCTACAAAGTAACTTCATCTCCATGTACTTTCATGTCAATACGTTGAACTGAAAAGCTGGGAAAAGTGTGTTGATTCTGTAGCAGATCAGTAAGCATCTTCCTGTTTTCCTAAAAGTCTGCATTTTTCTTAGAGATCTTGGACAACTTTAATAAAATGCAACAAAGTAAAATAATAATAGTAATAGTATAGCACCCATATATAAAGAATAAAAAGCACAAATGAGCATTTCTCTGGGAAACTGTCTCAGGGTTGCATCAGCCAGCCCTGATTGGATCCCCTCACATTTCAAATTTCCAAGCCTTTGTCAGCTGAAAAGTTCAGATCTCTCCAATGTGAAGTCTTGAAAGGTGAGGCGAGGACGGGTCAAAATAGTCAACAAATACCTGCCACGGTGGCTGGAAATGTGGCACATTTCACACCACGCAAATTCAAGGCTGGCTTTCTGCACAGGCAAGCACTCCTGCACATCCTGACCCCCCCACCCCCACCCCATTTTATCTTATCTTTGGTTTGCTCTGAAGTTCAACATATAGACAGAGACCCTATCAAAACATCAAAACCAGAAAAGAAGAGAGAGGGAAGCAGGCAGAGATGAAGAAATGCTAAAAGCACTCTATGTTAGTGCTGAAACAATCCAATTACAATGCCTATCAAACTTAGCTTCACAGGTTATAGCTTCTAATTGCCTGACAAAAAATTGACACTTCAGTCGCAACAGTGTAATATAATGGGGGCCAAATTAAATTTGATCGAGGGGCAGAAAACGATGCTATCACTCAGCAGTGCGGAAAAAAGGAGATCAACTAGCATGATATAATGGATCAAAAATGAAAATTATTCATTAATCGCATTGGGTTTTCCAATAATGGAAATGACACAGTTCAGACGTCTTCCTAAAAACACTATTAATTAAAGGGATGATAGATCTAACAAGGCATGGAGCCCAGAGAAATCACTCCACCTCTTCTTTCCTCTTCCTCTCTCTGTTACTTTACATCGCTCTCTCGTCTATTTAATAGGTTTGCTTTGCTCTTTCTGTAGGTGACTGCAGCGGGTGAGTTTGTACATCCTTTCTAATCAGAAGCATCAGCTTCAGGATGTTGTAGTGACCCATGATCTTAGGTAGCTGCTGTTCTACAGAGGTTCCTTCTATACGTGTGATTGTCATTGCTAAACAACAGAAGGTAGCAGAACTCAAGCATGACTCTACAGTCTGATGGTTTACCACACGGACTTACATAAATGCAAGAGGCTGCCTACACAAGGTGACTTTAAGTAATTCACATGAATCAAATGTCATCTTTCTGCTGACACTGGGCAGGTATATGTGCAATTTATGACATTTAAAATTCTACCACCAACTAAGATGCACGAGATAACCGGACTCCCAGGACTTTACAGTCTCTCAGCATCAGCAGCAATGAAGGCCAGACCAATGATCCTGATACCTGAGCTAGTTTTCCTTTTGATTTTAGCTGCTCACGCCAATTTTTGCTTGATTAGTACTGGAAATAATGTGTCACAGATCTTGTCTGCTTGATTTCTGCAGGTGTGGAAAACTAGGTCACACTCATATATTACACATGCTACTATCACATTTCTGTTCTTCACAGGTAAGCTTTAGTCAGTCAAAAGCAAAAGTAACACTTTGTCTTTGAAGACGTAGAAATAACAAACCTCAGGGTCCATTTGGAAACTGTTTCATCACTTCACATTATTTTTTTCAGCAGATGTCATGAATTGTTAAAGAGTTCTGGTTCTTTCTATGACTTTAAAGACTTGTCATCCATGATTTTCACATGGTATTACCAAACACTCCAGAATGGTCCTTAAGGTGGAATTGTTTTGTAATGTGTTGTTTTGGAGTGTAGCTCAGCTTTGAAGCTCAAAGACGTGGCCTTGATGCTCAGGTGGGAACGACTGTGTTCAAGCGTCCATGTAGAACTCATCTCTGTCCTCTGTTCTAAATGAAAGAGACTCTGAGTTTGAGTGCCTCTGAGCCAGGCAGCTTCCTCTGCTCCTTTTGGGAGAGGTATTTTATCCCGTGGCCCTTGAACAACCTCACCATCCACGCACGAACACTGCTCCACACACACAGTGACACTGGATGTCCAGGACTAGGCAGCAGGCTTTATTTAATCTGTTTTCCTCAGCGTTAATTGGGTCAAAGCTTCCTTCTCTGCCTTCTTGATGTGCAAATGAATGTGGCATCGAGGGACTCCCGCCCATCACTCCACAGGCACATTTACAGGACACCTCAGGGTGCCGGGCCGCCGTCTGTGACCTGTATATGGCAGATGAAGGAGGGGCAAGGGGGCGTAAGGTTGTCAGTACCAACCTGGATCAGAGAGACTGAAACGATGGAAAAAAATCCCCCAGTTAATTATTGCAGTGGAAGCCTGGAGGCCATACATGTCAGCCTCACTTCTAATGAAGTTTACCTTCACAGTCCTGCAATACTGGAGTTTCTATGATATTTAATAATGTATGTGGCAGATCAGACACGTGTATGAGAAAAGGTCAGAAAGAATAACCACACGTAAGCACTGCCAACAACCTTGATGCATCATTCTGTTGTGACCGACTTTGCAACGCTTCCACTAATGTGACGCGTTTCGTGATGTTTCCACGCTGCTCGTTAGCTCAAACTAAACATGTTTGATTTCCAAATGAAGACGATAAAGTGATATTTAACAAGCACAGGAGAACTCCCATCAATAAACAATAAACATCAAAATTTAAACCTGTTTGTAATTCTATTGGAGTCTTTGGTCATTAATAAAAACATCAATTTGACCACATGGGGCAACACTTTACAGCCTACAAAAATAAAATGAGTTCAGAACAGAATCGACTGCTGACTGAGGTTAAAATGAGGAATTAACACTTCTAGTTTAGATTAACCATTAAGATGTCAGCTCAGTGTCAATAATTATGGGCCAAATATCTTTAAACCATTTTTCTTTGGTGTCATATTAAATAAAGCCTTTTATTTATTTTTTAATCTGCAGGATCCCAGGGCTCAGGATTCAAACTCCTCCAAATGTTTGTTTCCCTGGATTCTTAGAGTGAGTGACAGGAGCTTGCTCTGATATGAGATACACAACGTTTCATTTAACAACAGTCTGGAAACATGTGGGAACTGAAATCAGCTGCTGAAATTTTGGGAGGAGAATAGCACTCTTACTTTTTATCACTGCACTGTCGCATCACTTCCTGTTAGAGGTTGCAGTGTGCAGTGGTGTTTTTTATGGTTTAATATCGATTAATTACTAATTTTTCATAGTGTAACTTACACAAAGTCAATCAGAGTCATGTGTAAATTGCATCCACTTATTGCACCTTTTGGGATATGCTAGCTTACCGTGCTATTAGCTGTTAGTAACTAGCAGCATGGCTTGTCGTTAAAGTCGTTAGCACCTCCCTGCTCAATGCTCAAACGTTTAGTTCCTTACCTTACTAGCCTCACTAATGATGACATGTGCTCCTTCTGCCTGTCCCGGAAATGATGTCGTCAAAATGACCCCCTGGGCATTTCCAGTGCTAACTACACTTGTCTAAACTGGTCATCCTGGAATCTGCATATACTTTGAAATGGCTCCAAGAGACCTCCCCACCTTGTGTAAATATGCTGTTGTGCTTTTTAGATCTTCCTTCATCTACTTTCCTATTACTCTGAGTATCCAGTGAGTGCTGCCAAAAAAAAGACTACAGTTGTAGTAACTCGTGCTCAGTAATAAGAAGTTAGATCTTCTCAAGTTTAAAGAACCTGTAGAAGCTTTGCTACTTATTCAAAGATCAATGTAAGTGTGTGTACATGTCATACTTGTGCTTTTGTGATTTTCTGTGCGTATACTCGAAAATCCAACATAAATTAACTCATTCACTGCCAGCCATTTTCAAATCAGGTAACTCCCCACTGCCAGGGTTTTTGAGCATTTTTACTCATTTTTGAAGAGCCACAGAAAACTGTGTGTTATGATCATATAAACGCTGAACCTACCAAAATGAAGAACAGACTCTCTTCTTTCATCCAAAAAAGAAAAGCTTGTTTCTACCATTTTCCATTCGTTAGTAATCAGCTGTAGAAGAGAGGTGGGTTCCACCAAAAATGCCTGTTTTGACCAAAAAAAGGGAGAAAACGAGCTTTTTGTGAAAAATACATTTCAAGCAGAAAAGTGCCTTTGACACTAATATTTCTTGCTTTGTGACACCTCTAACATATAAAATAGTTTTTCACTTCTATAAAACAGAAATAACACTGAGAAAGGTTATGTTTTATCAAAACAATTTATTTACAAATAATATACAAACATATGAAAAAATAAAATTCACTGACAAGCTGCCCGAGGTTGTATTCTAGCCCCTCCCATTGAAAAACGTAATTGACGTCTATAGCCGTCAATGGCAGTGAATGAGTTAAAACCTGAATTCTTTAAATTCATTAAAGATGTTTTTTCTTCATTAAAAAGAGCAGTTCAAAGAAATGATTAAAAAACAAAATTCATTCTTGTCCATGAGTATGAGGAGCCTATATGAGTATGAGTATATGTACACTTCAGGCCAAAAAACAGGTCTAATGTTTTTTGGCCTGAAAACTATGTTCATATCATTAGTTTTTTATCTCCAGCTTTTGAAAGGTTTGGATCTAGATTAAGGTTCGATGTTTTACGAGCCTTCTCCTTTAATTCTTGTGAGGAGGCTACACATGGTGCAAAGACTTTCCATACAATTACCATGTGAATATGAAGCAATCAAGGCCTATAAATTGAGTCCTTTTCTTTGATAACAACCTCACAGCTTGACTCTGAGAAAATCATTCTCTGGCTCACCATCAATGGACATAATTACATTGACCATAATCCTGCAGCAAAACAATTTATCATCAAACACAAAGCATAAAGGGCCCCTATACCCCAGGCTGGGAGCTACTGGCACCCTTCTAGTCATATAATTGGGTATCGATGGCCAACGATCTCCTTCATTTCGTCGTTTTCCACTTGGGCACACGCTGGAACGCCCAGACAACCCAATCACACACCCCGCTGGGAGGGCGGGGTCCCAGCACCCCAGAGAGAACCACCATGGACTGCCTCCTCCCATCCTCAGTTAATTGGATAAACTTCCCATGGAAAGTAAAGGAAAGGTGGATGGAAAAAAGCAAGCTGCAATTTCAGCAGTTCCCACAATTTAGGGGATGATTCCAGTTTCTCAAAACTTGCATTATTTTTTATAGTTGTGGCAAATCTTTCCATCAGAGGAGCAAACTAACGGGATGTTTTTACATTTGGGCTTAAATCAAGAAGCTCAAATCAAATGTAAGTAAAGAGTTCTTCAAATCATCTGTATAAGCACATGCTGAAAAAACCCTTTCTAATCAAGACTCCTAAAGCATTTTGGTCTTAAAGCTTTTCTATTAGAGTATCTGGGTATAGGTGACATTTCTATATAACAGCCTGAACACTGAGCCAACAATGGCTAATACGAAGCCAACAATGATCATTTCAAACATTGATGGATTATTATTATTATTATTATCAACAGTTTCAGTCAGATCTTTGAGCTGAAGCTGCTGACATCACTGCTCACATCACCCCTCCCTCCTTTCACCCCTCCTGCTCACATGCAGGACGTAAAGTTCAACAGGTTCATTTACAGGAAGTCAGAATTCAAACACAAGGCACCAGATCATGAAGCTCTGGGGTCCAGGGAGGCAGGGATATCCACTGGTCCAAAACCCACAAACTCACTCGCTCTAAAAGCTCGCCAAACATAGGAGGCAGGAAACACACAGTAAGGAATCCACAGGGAAAACCAGCAGAGTAAAAACACAGAACAAGGAGCCAGGCTTCAAGTTCAACAGCAAACACTGCAGGCCAGCCGTTACCTTAGGTGGTGGTGGTAACGAGCTCATCAGGATCAGGTGCGATGCACATCACCAAGAGTGAATGTGCCCGACAAATACAAACACAGACAGAAGGCAGAGAAACAGACTCTGGACCGAGGGACCACGACACCTTTAGCATTTGGCAACTCTAAAGCCAGTGGCAAGAGGGAGGAGGACAGAGTCTCGTGGCTGTTGGATCAAGAACTGTGGAGTCCAGCCTGGGGTCACCTTCAAGGCCAGGCATCATAGAAATCAGCCTGACGTGTTCACCCAAGCCTGCATAAGCCTGGGCACTCCAGCCAGTACCAGGACTTCCAGCTCTCCACCCACTAGCATCTGCCGACCCCTTGCTCTCCTTCATCCCCAACTACACCACTGCCCCTTCCCTCCAGTGCCAAGCCTCATTTTAACGGGTGGATTTGGAATGGATCAGTGGACGGGCTTCCAGGCTTCCAGGGCCTTACTTTGCAAGTCTTAAGGTGCCTTCTGGTATGTTAAGTATGATGCCAGGGAAAGAGCTTATACAACTGCTGTGTGTGTGTGTGTGTGTGTGTGTGTGTGTGTGTGTGTGTGTGTGTGTGTGTGTGTGTGGAGGACAGCATGCTTGTCACTGGAAGACGAGATTTCAATGACAGTGATGGGCCAAATCTTAAATTTCAGAGTCCAAATTGTTTTAACCATCTTCTGAATCTTAATAAAGCAAACTCACTGTGAGTCCCTGTCAGTGCCATTAAACTGATCTTATTTTAAGATTAAATAAAAACATGCTATATTGCTTGTCTGTCATCTTAATTGCCACTTGTTTGAGTCATTTTTCATTAACTGAAATTGAAAGTTCGTCCCTCGCTGCTTTCTGTGGCATAATTTTGCACAAAGCACTGAGGAATGAGGGAGAAGGAAACGTATCGGACAAGTGGCTCGTACAATGTAGTAAATTAATCGTTCAGTTATAACTTTACAAAGATAGTGCTCACGGCTAAGTTGAAACTTGCCAAACACAAATAATTAAAAAATGCACAGAAACTGTTTATATTCATACAAACACAGCTGAAATGAAAGAAAGGAACACTGCAGGAAAGATTTTTCAATCAGAGTATTAAGTTAAACTTCTGGGATATTGATCGGCAAAGCAGTCCAACGTGTTTGATTTGGTGCTAATAAAATTAACAAGTGCAGCAGAGAAAGAAATTCAGTTAAACAGCAGAAACAACAAGGCTCAAAGTGCTGTAGCGCGAGGTAGAGACCCTACTACAATACAGAGAGAACAGGTAACCCCACCAATCACACAACCCCCCCTCTGAGCAAGCCCTTTGGTGACAGTGGGAAGGAAAAACTCCCTTTTAACAGGAAGAAACCTCCGGCAGAACCAGACTCAGGGAGGGGCGGGGCCATCTGCTGTGATTGGTTGGGGCGAGAGAAGGAAAACAGGATAAAGACATGCTGTGGAAGAGAGACAGAGGTTAATAATGATTAAATACAGAGTGTTGTATAAAGAGAGAAACACATGTGACAGCACATGTAAAGTTTCCCCGTGAACATCTGAATTATTCAGAGACTGAGTGCTGTGGTCACATAAAACTCAATCCAAGCTCTTTCACATTAGTTTGACTTTGATTCTGCTAAATATGACCTAAAGAACACCATCAAGCTCCGAGGCTCTGCACAGCGTGACTTCACCACATTGTGGGGACACTGGACGAGGCCGCGTACCCTCTGAGACAAGAACTTCCTTCCTTAAGCCAGAACACTGAGGAATCATGCTTCTTACCTTAAACAAACAGCCAAGGCATAAAAGGAGTGGCTAAAGAAGAAGCATCTGAAGGTAATCGAGAGGGCTCGCTGCTCTGAGCTAACACCTTCAAGTCCCAAAGTCTGTCAGCTCACACATCCAAACCTCCTCTTTTTAAACTGCACTCTGTATCAACATCAGCCTATGTTTGGCCTGGTAGGCAAGAGTCATAATCAGTTAATGTTAAAAACTGGAAACAACAATATTTTTGGAACAGTGACCATATTTATATAAGCAGGCTTACAGCACAAAACGTTTAATTAAGCAGAGAAATAAAACCAATATAACAGAATGCTCTGCAGAGCCATCAGTAAATGGGAGTGCAGCCACAGTCTTATTGAAAGTTGCTCTGCATATGGAAACATGTTCTCTCAGAATAAGGACACACTAAAGTCTGCATCGTCAAGGGCCTTTTATCTGTTACTCGAGTTATTTTCATCAGTTTCTTCTTAATGCTTTTCCCCCCTTTTGCTCCCAAATTCATTATTTTTTCAGCTAATCTCCACCGAGGATAAAAAAAAAAGAATTAAATCCTTCCAAACCACTTTTAGCCAAGTGTCTGAAAAAAGCGCGATTGCCCTGTTAAATGAATACTCGGTGCCAATAATCTATTGATATCTTCGCTGCTTCTTCAAAGTTGGTCTGACACCTGGGACGGCAGGAGGGAAAATTGCAAAAGATTTTCAGAAAAGAAACAGTTGAGGGCAAATTGAATTGCCATCTTGAACTTGCCTTTTAAGGATTAGTGGTTAATTGTAATTAGTCTGCTGCGTCCCCGGCCATCGCTGCAGCGTGGCTGTAAGTTGTCTGTGAGCCGGTGATAGAATACTCACCGCTCCCGCGCTCATAATTGGAAGCAGAAGAAGACGAACGGCAGAACAACACAGATTACCTTACACAGAAGAAGCTGGGGGCGGCAGCAGTGGAGTTTTGTTTTCTTCAACAGGTCTGACACTTCATAACATAACCCGCTTCAAAGAGTCTTTGTTTGTCACCAACTGTTTGCCACGTCTTCCAGTCTGCCCTTTACAAGGCAGCGAGACAGGAAAGCGTATCAATTAAACTGATTTAGTATTGTTAAGTCGCTCGTCTCAGGAGGACGCATCTGACAGTCGACGTGTGGGAGTAGTGTTTGTACACGCGGGGATGAAATACAGTATGTGCTGTGTGTGTGTGTGTGTGTGTGTGTGTGTGTGTGTGTGTGTGTGTGTGTGTGTGTGTGTGTGTGTGTGTGCCTCCCAACTCTACATTTTTAGAACTGGCACTTTTTCTGTCATTTCCCAATAACGCACTTCTTAAACATCACGGGTGACAGTACCATATGTTAACTGGAAAGACAAAAAAAGTCCAGTAAACTGAGTGGGGTTGTTAATTTGTTGCCATGACAACAGATAGCTGGAGACAAAGGCAAAACAGCTGAAACTCAAAGTTAATAAAAACAGTCTTTCCTTTTATAGACGGAGCCTCAGAAACAGAATGTAGCTCCATTAATCCCTGATGAGACTTTTGTCTTACTAAATCATCCACATATCGTTTTACCTGAAATCACTTCTTTGTCTTCTACATATTTATGCTTGTGGGTGCTCTGAATGTTGACAGCTACATGCTGACCACGCAGACACACAGCTGGTTTAGGGCCACCATTATGGACTGTGGGAGGTTTCACACACAGAGTTGTGTATCCAGGTCTTCAGAGGACATACAGTTATACTGCTGAGCTTCACCTGAACTACTACAGTATTTGCCTACTCGTCACACTAACCTTAAAGTGATTTACATTGTTTTGTTCCTGTAAGGAGTGCAGATTATAACCAGGTTAGCAGATTTAAGTTAAGCACACACTCACAGACACACAAACACAATGCACTGCACCTGTGAATGTCTGTGCACAGACAGACTCACTCATAGATATACTCAGATATAACATAGCATTGATTGTGTCTGCATCTACGAAAGGAGACACAAACACACTAATGTGTGAACCCATGCATTCCCACCTCACTGTAAAAGCACAATGCTTACACATGTACTCAGTCAAATCTGAGGACAAACACAGATTACTCATCACACCCTGCACGACCACCTGAGGATGGACTGCTCTCAGTTTTGTCCAGTGGTTTGGGCTCTAAGTCACATATGTCACATATGGAGGTTAAAAAAAGAGCCATCATTTAATGTCAGTGTGATGGAATCATGTGGACTCACTGACATTTGCTCTGTTTCCATCCATCCATTTGCATCCGCTTATCCTTTTCAGGGTCGCGGGAGCCTATCCCAGCTGTCATAGGGGGAGAGGCGGGGTCCACCCTGGACAGGTCGCCAGTCTGACACACAGGGACAGACAACCATTCGCGCTCACATTCACTCCCACATTCACACCTATTTAGATTTTTCAATTAACCTATCCCCACAAACTGCATGTCGTTGGACTGTGGGAGGAGTACCAGGGGTGAACATGCAAACTCAGACCCCGGCCTGATGGTGGAACTGAACCCAGGACCTTCTTGCTGTGAGGCAACAGTGCTGACCACTGTGCCACCGTGCTCTGTTTCCTTTCACCAAGTTAAAGGAGCATCATTTTTACATTGTAGGATACTGTGGTTGTAGTTCTGTTCTCTTCAGAACCTGTTCCTATAAAACTATAGTTCATGCAACTTTTCTTTCTAGTAACAAGATTTTTCTTCTATTTTTCTCTATTTTTCTATTATTGGACAGCTTAGAGCAGAAGCAGACAAGAAGCACTTTATGAGACTGGATGAGTGCACTCTAACCACTTACCCACAAAGACACTGTAGATTTGTACGTTTTCTGTGGAAAAGCACCAACAAAACTAAATATTAGTTCAAACAGGAAGCCAAGTCTGTCCCATCATCCTGGTAAATAAGCTGACATTAATGCCAGAGTTTATTCTACAGCACAGTTCTGTTGTAACGTGTCACACATTAAATATTTAAAGGTCTAGTGGGGAAAAAACACCCTGGCACCTTCCCCAGCCTAATAGAGGCTATCATTAAGCTAACGGGTAAGACAGTGACGTGATCTGTCCGACCCTGCACTGTAGCAGAGCATAAAGAAGTCGTCTAATGCTAACAAACTACACAGGACTCCCATGAGGAACGCTACCATGTGACCCACTGTGGTTTGACTCGAGTTTACATTACAGTTTTCTTCTTAATCACATCTCAAGCTTCCTTTCATTTAATATAAATACATTCTCAATAAACTGCTGTATGATGACGTGGCTGTGTATATTTGTGTGGCTCATATATAGGCAGGAAATGTGTGTTTGGTCAGTTGTTTTTGTTGTAACAGTGCTTGTTGGCACAAACTCTGTTGGAAAGCCTGTTTGTTTCAGCTTAAATGGACCCACATTTGTAAGGAAAATACATTTGCTGGCTGAACAGCAGAGTTGAGGATGTGGGTTCTTCTCTGCTGATGCAAAACCAAGTCACAATATTATTTGGAGCGAGCCATGTCACCATCTCCAAACTGAAGGACAGGTTGTGTATAATGGGGACATCAGAGACTGGTTTTCTTTGGACTGGGTGTCCCAAGAAAACAACATCACAACAAGGCGATTTCAACACACTGTCAGCACTTAGGAGCATAGGCAGTCTTCTACAGATTTAACCCCACTCAACCCCACAGAGCTGGCTTATGAGAGACCCCCCTCCAGAATGTGGCAGGTGTCAGGAAAAGCCCGCCTGCAGTCCTGACCTCCACGCCACTAAAACCTTGGGTATGGTGTTCATGCTAAAGTGACCAGCACAACCATACTGGTTAACTTAGGACAAATGCTGGTTGAGAAGGAGGTGCCAGGTAGTAGTAGCCAGTTACCTGCCTCTCCACAACATGGAAGCTGCTCTCAAGCATTATAGCAAGAAAGCTGAGCCGGCACATAAGTCAATATATGAGAACTGGCCAGAAAGGCATTGAAAATAACGCCACAGAGCCAAAGCACCAACTCGTTAAGAACAGCACATCAGGACTCGAGTAGTGTTTTCACTACTATAGTTCGTTTACTCTGTACGAATCAGCTGACAGCTTTGTAAACTTTTCGCTGTCTATGTTTGGTTTCTATTCACACAGAGAGAAATTCAAGCAAATTCCAAACAACCCTAAATGCCTCACTACAAACCACATGAGAATACTCAGTCCCCTTATTGGCCAAGATGTGTCTGGGGCACGAGCAACAAGAGAAAATACAGGAAGAAGGTGTGGTGTTCTGGACTACTGGAAACCATTTCACAGCTAACTGCTACCCGTACAGACCCCTGCACATTTATAGTGCCTTGCCACATCCCAGAATATAAAGCATACAGGAAGTTTCTTAGCTCAAACTTAGACCGTACACTTGGTAGTTGATTCAGATCCAGGCTGGTTCATGCTCACACCAGAAGGTTCTCATAGCGATAAGCCAGCTCATCGCTAAGAATGAGCATGAGCCACCTCCTGTACACCAGAGGTGTGGACTCGAGTCACATGACTTGGACTCGAGTCAGACTCGAGTCATTAATTTTATGATTTTAGACTTGACTTGAAAAAATGTTCTAAGACTTGTGACTTGACTTGGACTTTTACACCAATGACCTGGGACTTGAATTGGACTTGAACCGGTTTACTTGAAAAGACTTGATATTTCACCCCAAATATAAAATTTAACATGCATATTATATAGAGATTGAAAATGTGACGTCATTCACGGGTAGAACCGCAAAGGATTCTGGGAACTCGTGGCAAGAGGTACTAACGTACGCAGGCTTTCAATTAAAATCAGTTATACAGCGATAAAAAGAAACACAAAAATGTCAAGAAGCCGTTGTATTATTAACTGCAATAGCCGGTCGCATGACAGCCACGGGAAGCCGACGGGTAAAGAGATCGGTTGTTATCGGATTACGTCGTTGAAGAGAAATTGTTCGAGCCATGTTTCCGAAGTAACAAAGAGGCGACTGGATTGCAGCCATTCAAAGATCAAATATAACGTCCCAGAACACTCCAGCTCACAGGTTAGTCTGCTCCAAGCATTTACACAGAGGTCAGTCTGCTGTTGTAGTTAATGCGTCATTTTCATAACATAATTGGTGATATAGGTTACAAGCAAGTCTGGCGCTGAACAGAAATTGTCGCTCCTTTATTTATTGTGCATAAACAGTGAATTGTCCTGACACAATATTGCGTTTCGCTTCTGTTATTATGGTACATTGACAAAAACATATACTTTTATTCACAGGATAAAACAGGTTTTTTTGTATCACTAATTGTCCAGTACGATTACAGCATACAGTATTATTGTCACTGCTACATTTCTGTAATGAACCAGAAATTATTTCCACTGCTAATTAATTACCGTTGAGCTCAAAGGTCCTATTAATAAACGGTTAACGAATGTGTATTTATGACGACGATTTGTGAGACTGGTAAACTTATGATACATACGATGGTCTTTCGTTCTACACGGTGCATTTCAAGGTCCTGCACCCATCCGGCGGTAAACTGTACCTGGGCTTGTTGCAGTGACCTGAAGTTACTAAACTTCATGAGTGTATGCACTCACTCCAAGAAGCGTATAATTATAAATATGCATATAAATATGCTACGATGAGATAGCTGACTTCATCTAACTAGCAAATGTTGTCCAGGCTACGTTGGTGATGCAGTTTTTTTAATGTGTATGATATTTTTGTCATGCGATTTTAAAGCCGGTCCTACAACCGCATCCAAGAATAACATGCAGCTTATCTCAGAACCGTCGGTGAAAATTATTCTTGGAGCTAGGTTTAATTGAGCTGCATTTTAAAGAGGTGCAATTTCACAATTTGTGTATATTTTCTAAGTTCACTATTTTGTCATGTGTTGAGAAAAACACAGATTTTAAAATTACATGGTCTAATATTTACATTTAGCATATAACTGCAACATGCTTTTTTTTCGTTTTTTTTAATGACTCGAAAGGACTTGAAATTCAAAGTTTCAGACTTGTGACTTTACTCGGACTTTTACACCAGTGACTTGAGACTCGACTGACTTGCCTGACATTACTTGAGACTTGACTTGAGAATAAAGACTTGAGACTTACTTGAGACTTGCAAAACAATGACTTGGTCCCACCTCTGCTGTACACTGATGATGTCACACTGTATGTCAGGAGTGAGCAAGACATGGATTCACTGATCCACCTCATCACAGTCTATGGTGAGGACATCAGGATATCATTTGAACTTTTAAGTGTGGCTGAAGTGTTGCAGTGATCTAACTAAAGGGGTGGAGCTACCAGAACGCTCAGGAGCAGAATTACAGGACCACTAGAAGTACCGGGGTACCAGGCTAATGATAAAGACACATGAATGTCAGCCACAGCCAAATACCACCAGAAGGAAGACGTGCGCTGAGAAGCCAGCTGAGTGATGCCAATAAGATCCAAGCCATCAATGCGTACACGGTCATCAGACCCCCAACTGTAGCAACCAACTGGCCACAGGAAGAGATAGATGTCACTGATGTCTAGTCATGAAGACTAGACCCAATCAAGGATGAGCCAGAGCAAGAATGAGGAAGGTTCAACCCTCACCCAAGATGAGCTGCTCCAAGTATGCCTTGGGAAGGTAAAGACAAGCATGATGAAGAACACGAAGAGGCGCCGGAAGTATGGTGCCGCTCCGAGCTGGCAGCCAGTATCAGCAGCTCCGACCTGACCATGTCCTTTTTTTCTCTTTAATATATGTTTCTCTGTTGTTTTTGTTTTTCTATTGTGGACTGCTGTCCCCCACAATGGAGCTCAGAATTCTATGGACAATCATGTTCTTTATTACATTTTTTACGGCGTCTTTTTCCGGAGAGCGCGTGGAGGTCCGACCTCCCATTGTTTACAGCAGGGATCAGCTGTTAGCCCTCGGAGCCTCTGCTGCCCTGCCTACCGCCGAGCAAGCTAACATCCCTCGCGAGGTGAGGAGGAAGAGACGCGGTACTCGGGCCGTCGCAGTAAAGTTAGGAGGTACTATGGGGAATTATGGGGAATGTGAGATCTCTCCCCAATAAAGTAGACGAACTGGCGGCTCTTACCCGACATCAGAGGAGCTACAGGGAGTGCAGCCTGATGTGCTTCACAGAGTCGTGGCTAACTGCGCTAACTCCGGACTCACACGTAAACATGGATGGTTTTCATCTGATCCGGGCCGACAGAACAACGGAGAGTGGTAAGAAGGGAGGAGGGGGTCTGGCTGTGTTTGTGAACGATAGATGGTGTAACTCTGGGCATTTATCTATCAAAGAGACGCTATGCTGTAAGGACATTGAGCTGCTAGTGGTTAGCATGAGACCGTACTATCTACCGCGAGAGTTTACACACGTGATTATGATAGCTGTGTATGTCCCGCCCTCTGCTAGCGCTGCAGCAGCCTGTGTGGTCCTGCACACTGTAACCAGTGAACTCTGCACTGTAAAAACTGTGACTAGAGGTTACTTAAAAAAGTTATGGCAACAAAGTGACACTTGAAATAATTAAGTAGATTTTAATTTCAAAAGATTTATGTAAAATGTAGAGAAAATGTTAATTAAATTCAAATAGAAAACAAAAGTAGATATTAATAGAATTAAACTGTAAATATGTGTTGGATTTAGGGTCAAAATCTCAAACTGAAGGTTGAAATTGCCCAACTTTACCAAAAAAAATAATTGATATGAAATAAGTCTCTGAGAAAAATTACTTTGAATTTACTAACTATCTGGCAAAGGTTTAGTAAAAACTTCCTAAAATATCCATTACAAAGAAATGAAATCTTCTTGTTTTTTCAGTAAAACTCAAATTGGATTCAATAATTTTCCAAATAAACCTTAAAAATAATGACTGAATAATAAGAGAAAATGAAATGAATTTTACTTATTTTCTGAGTAAAATGAATCAATTTCACAAAGAAAACATCAAAACAGTAATTTGTTTTATTGTGGAAAATAAAACACAGTAATTTATAATATAACATTTTTCTGCTCGTATACACTGAATTCTCATCAACAATCTCCTGATCTCCTAAATACATTCCTCTGCTGTAAATTTGTTTTAGTGTCATAAACAGTTTATCACACAGCTTTGTGTACAGAGCAACAGCAACATAAACTGCATGAATGTAAACCAGTTTTGTAAAAAAGAAATTAATCTTTAGACTGTAATATCAACATGAACCTGAAATTTGAATATCCTTTACCGTTTCCTTTATCTCTGTTACTTATTTATGATTGACAAACAAAAACTTTAGTTTGTCAATCTTTTGTTAAATTGAATCACTCAATATAACTGTAGAACAAAGGTTTTTCACTCATGTACATGGAATATCAATAATGTAAATCAACCTTTTATCCCAATTTGGATGTTTAACCTGAGAAAATCTAAGACACATGTAAGAGGAAGTAACATTTCTACAGCTACAGGACTGCACTTCTGTTAAATTTTAAAGTTGTTTTAAACCAATGTTTTATAGTAACATACACTATAAACAAAGAAAAGCTTCACTAGTGATTCCTCCAATTTGCTGCCTTTCAAACAGAATATTCCTAAGAAACTTGTAGGTAATAAAAAACAAAATTAAAATGAAGAGCACAAATACAGCCTGACACATTGCAGGTCATTTGGGTAAGATATGAATAAGATGAAATTAACTTAAAAACTGAAAAGATAGCTGCATCTAACAAAGACAAACCAAAGGTTTTCAGTGAGCTTACTTCCCTTTCATTCTTTCAGAGTCCTCGTTTAAGCCAATAACTTGTTCTTGAGGCTGTTCACTTTTGGTGAGAGCTTAGCACAATCCAGTTCAAGGAAAACTTTCTGGAATACTTCCAAGGTGTATTTTAGCTCTTTGGGATAGGCAAGATCGACTGCATATGTCAATCCAACCAGCATTGCGCATGCTCTTGGAAAATTGCCCAGAGCAGGCATAACTCTCACACCCTCCAGCACAATGCCAATGTCATCCTCCTCAGATCCAACAGCCTTGATTTTGTAGATTTTCATCCTCTGTTCAGAAAGATCTTGTGACACACCATCCTCATCAGCATCCTGAAACAACAAACACATGGGTTTTCTGACTGTAGTTGCACACATGAAATATTTCCTGGACACATCCTGTAGCTGAATGACAAATAAAACATGATAATGCCTCAAATTATTTGAAACTTGACAAACACATATGAATAACAAAAACAGAATAATGTTTCTACTTCAACACTTACACTGTACTCTTTGATCAGTTGATCAATGGACTCCCCAAGGTACACCATCAAGCACTGAATAACCAGATTTCTGGTTATGTTATTGCTAGGATTGCTTGGTGACTGAAAATGAGCAAGAATTCCAAAAATTACCATCAGATAAGTGACCATTTATTAAGACAAAACTGTGAGAATTGGCAGTATTAAAAAAAACTGTTAAATATCAAATTATCATCACATGGAGCATTATGTGCGATAATTAGCTGATGTTAATGCACATGCCTGGGTGCTGACAGTCAACACAAAGGTATTGTCAACATGCTTGACAGGTTCAATCTTTAAATGTGTCGTTTTAGTAAATTACATTAATTTAGTCATTTAGTTTTTTTATCTAATTTAGTTTATGTTCGTCAGAAAGGGTTTTTCCTTCTTGGGACAAAACAAAAACCCAGCAATACCTGTACTTGTGTTTTTTTGTTTGTTTTTTGTTTGTTTTTTTTACTAAGAATAGACATGTATTTAAAATACAATTAAAACATGAAACCCATAATTGTGTTGTTAATTATATCAGTGACGTCCTGGCGTCCTCTTGCACTGACAAAAACATGCAAACAAATTAGTGGAGCTGTGCACCATGCAAATGAAATTTGACAAAAAAATTCTTTAAATAAAATTCCAAGCTGAAATGTCTGTGGAAAATACCTTGGCTATGATAGCCTGCAACTTCAATCCCATGCTGATCAGGTGAATTTAAGTTGAGGGATCTTCCATTACCTGAAAGGAAAGCAACATTATCATTTTTGACGTTTAGTCAGCTGTGTAAAAACCAAGGAGGAACCCACCCGGGGGATTAATAAAGTTTTATTTTATCTAATCTAATCTAATAACTTTAATCTCAGCCAAACCGATTTACTCACGAACAAATAAAACACTGAAAAAAACCAAACAATAACATTTTTAGGTTGTCTAAGTGACTTATACATTACGTTTAAACTGAGTAGCGAAACCCCGCGGTGATCTGAAAATGATGTGCCGGGAGTTGTGCCGTTCTCAGCGGCTTCAGTGACCCTCGAGCTCCCGGCTTGCTATCGAGCTGGTGGGTAGCAGATGCTCTGAAAACGTCGAAGCACTTTTGCAAACATGCGATATCTTGATAAACCGAGCAGATATTTGATGTTTACACAGCTACTTTCGCGCCTGAAAATATGTTAAAAGTTTATTTTGTGACCCAGAAAGATTACTAAGAGTAATTTTAAAACTTAGTAGTGGCCGCCATTATTGGAAACTGGAGTTCGAAAAACTGACTGTGGCTGACAAAATCACTCACAACTGACCGCAAAACCTTTTCATGAACTTTTAAACGTGGATGAAAGACGTTAAAACTCATCGGAATATACCGTTGATATTTTTTAATACGGTAAAACATGTGGTTAGTTAAAGCTGTTCAGTAACACAGTCGTGAAGGCTTGGAAAGTGACCTTGTGCTAGCAGTCCACTAACTGCCATTTGTGTAAAAATACGATACTATCATTACAGTGATGATTATTAATAAAATTTCGACGTATCATACTGTTTAAAACCTTTACTCAAAACCGATATACGTTATTGTTTAAACCGTGTCTTATATTTGAACAAATTAAGAAGTCTTACCTCTGACAAAATGGAGACGTCCACTCACGAAGCGCGTGTGTCCTGCACGTGGCACAAAGGATTATGGGCGGAAGTGTACAATGATTAAAATGAAAATGCTTTCATCAGTTAAATCTATTAGATTTCTTAAATTTTTTTAGTACTCAAACATTTTTTTTAAATCTACTCAACAAACCATTGCTGAATTTACCCCAAACAAAACTGTGTAAATTTAAATAACTGAACATCTCAAAATTGTTGAATTTTGCTTAGATTTGATTAAAACTACTCATACACGTTTTTACTGAGTAATAATTACTATTACTCTCCTATTAGATTCTAATTAACCCCAATCACAGTTTTTACAGTGTGGGGACTTTAATCACATCTCCCTGTCCTCCACTCTCCCACCTTCACCCAGTATGTCACCTGCTACACCAGAGACAAAACATTGGACTTATTGTATGCCAACACCAAGGAGGCATACAGCTCATCACCTCTCCCTCCCCTGGGGGGCTCAGATCACAACCTGGTTCATCTCCAGCCTGTGTATAAACCTCTGGTACACAGAGAACCAGTTGTGAAATGCACAGTAAGGAAATGGTCGGCAGAGACTGAAGAGGCCCTGAGGGACTGTTTCCATTCTACTGTGTGGGACGACCTCTGCAGCCCCCTTGAGGATGACCTCAACAGCATCACAGACTGCATTACGGATTACATGAACTTCTGTGTGGACAACACCGTACCCATCAAAAAGGTACGTTGTTTTTCTAACAACAAGCCATGGATAAATCCTGAAATTAAGGCTCTCCTCAAGGAGAATAAGAGTCTTTAGATCTGGAGACAAACAGGAGCTGAGAGTTGTCCAGAAGAAGCTGAAATGGAAGATAAGGCAAGGGAAGGAAAACTACAGCAGGAAGATGGAAGAGCAGCTGCAACAGGACAACATCAGAGGGGTTTGGAACAGCCTGAAGACAATCTCAGGACAAAAACCAACCCCACAGGCTGCAGGAGACTTGGGGTGGGTGAATGACCTAAATAAATATTTTAATAGGTTTGATCAAACACCCGCCCCTCCCCCAGCATCGTCCCCCCTGCTGCAATCTCCTTCATCTTCAGGGACGTCCTGTCCTTCATCTCAGGACTTCACACATCCCAGCTCCCAGCCATCACACCCACCCCCGGCTTCTGTGGACTCCAACATACACACCCCTCCCCCGAAACCCCCTCTCTCCATCTCAGCACTTCAAGTGAGGAACAAGCTTCACAAGATCAAGGTGCGTAAGGCTGCAGGTCCAGATGGCATCAGCTCCAGGCTCCTGAGATGCTGCGCAGATGAACTGTGTGGCATCATAGGATAGCTGTTCAACCTGAGCCTGTCACTGGGGAAAGTTCCACAGCTGTGGAAGACCTCCTGTGTGGTACCGGTACCAAAGACCTCCCATCCCAAGGACCTCAGCAGCTACAGGCCAGTAGCCCTGACATCTCATCTGATGAAGACCCTCGAGAGGTTGGTTCTAAACCATCTGCGCCCCCTGGTGAGGTCTTCATTGGATCCGCTACAGTTTGCTTACCAGCCTGGCATCGGGGTGGAGGACGCCATCATCTACCTCCTGCACCGAGCTCTGACTCACCTGGAGAAGCCTGGAAGCACTGTGAGGATCATGTTCTTTGATTTCTCCAGTGCTTTCAACTAGAGATGGACCGATCCGATATTACGTATCGGTATCGGTCCGATACTGACCTAAATTACTGGATCGGATATCAGAGAAAAATAAAAAATGTAATCCGATCTGTCGCGAGTCCGTGTCTCTAGTTTGCTTTTGGCCCACTTTGCACCAGAAAGAGGAAACCAGCGGCTGAACAACAGCAGCACGTTTAAGCTTGATCAGCTGTTGTTAGAATGTATTTAATATTACTTTCTACTCGAGGATCTTTTTCTACGTAGCTGACGCTGGTAACTGTGCAGGGGCGGATCTAGCAAAGTTTAGCCAGGGGGGCCGATAGGGCATTAACAGGGAAAAGGGGGCACAAAGACATACTTTTCTTTCTTATTCTCATTTAAAATGTCGAGCTTTTAATTATTTAATATTTATCTGAATCTTACACCCAAAGTTTTAATTTGATGTAAAATGAATAGAAGTCCATTACTGCATATAGTGACTATTAAGTCTAATATATATACCCTAGTAAGCTATACTACTTTTTACTTTGGGAAGGTACCATCTGTACAGTCTGCAATTTTGTTGAAGAAAGATGTTGAATCTATTTAATATTTCTTGAAAAATAATTGATTTCTGTGCATTTTTTTTCACACTGCATCAAATTAAGGTTGATTACGTCGATTAAGCATCATGAGGTGGAGCGTGAGGGGTGGTTCCCTATTTTTTATTTATTTATTTTTGTTGTTGCTGGGAGTTGGAACCCTATTAGTTAGGTTGTTTAATATTTACGCTAAGTACTCTTTCAAATACCAGAATAGGGAGGATGGTGTAGGTTTAAGTTTATTAGATTGATCAGTATTGCTGAACTATGAAATATTTTTTTTTGCATACAGGTATAACAGAATAGCTTTAGTGTAGTTGTTGTTTTAAACTTGAGTATGAACTTATACAAAATGCAGCAAGATATTTAAAAAACAGTTTTGTTGATTAAAAAACACTATATCGGATTCATATCGGTATCGGCAGATATCCAAATTTATGATATCGGTATCGGTATCGGACATAAAAAAGTGGTATCGTGCCATCTCTACTTTCAACACCATCCAGCCACGACTTCTGAGAGACAAGCTGGAGCTATCGGGAGTGGACCACCACATGTCCCAGTGGATACTGGACTACCTCACAGGACGCCCACAGTATGTGAGGACACAGGGCTGTCTCTGACACGCTGGTCTGCAGTACGGGGGCCCCACACTGTGCTGGCACCGTTCCTCTTCACCCTCTACACTGCAGACGTCTCCATCAACTCCCCACGCTGCCACCTACAGAAGTTCTCTGACGACTCTGCCATAGTCGGCATCATCACAGGTGAGGACGACTCAGAGTACAGATAGTGGACTCTGGACTTTGTTGACTGGTGTCAGCAGAACCACCTGCTGATCAACGCCTGGAAAACGAAGGAGTTGGTGGTGGACTTCCGGAGACGCAGACCCACCACACTGACACCGGTGAACATCCAGGGAGTGGACATTGCGATAGTGGACTCTTATAGGTACCTGGGTGTTCACCTGAATAATAAACTGGACTGGAGCCACAACACTGATGCTCTTTACAGGAAGGGTCAGAGCAGACGCTACCTGCTGAGGCGGCTGAGGTCATTTGGAGTCCAGGGAGCGCTTTTAAAGACCTTCTATGACTCTGTGGTGGCATCTGTCATTTTTTACAGTGTTGTATGTTGGAGCAGCAGTTTATCGGCAGCTGAGAGGAAGAGGTTGGATAAACTCATTAGGAAGGCCAGCTCTGTTCTGGGATGCACCCTGGACCCAGTGCAGGTGGTGTGAGACAGAAGGACTGTGGCCAAAATAACATCTCTGATGGACAGAGTCTCCCAGTCCATGCATGTAGATGTTGCTGAACTGCAGAGCTGCTTCAGTGACAGACTGCTGCATCCTTCATTGGCTTCCTGTTAAATCCAGAATTGAATTCAAAATCCTGCTCCTCACATACAAGGTCTTAAATAATCAGGCCCCATCTTATCTTAATGACCTTGTAGTACCATATCACCCTATTAGGGCACTTCGCTCTCGCTCTGCAGGCCTACTTGTTGTTCCTAGAGTATTTAAAAGTAGAATGGGAGGCAGAGCCTTCAGTTTTCAGGCCCCTCTTCTGTGGAACCAGCTTCCAGTTTGGATTCGGGAGACAGACACTATCTCTACTTTCAAGATTAGGCTTCAAACTTTCCTTTTTGCTAAAGCATATAGTTAGGGCTGGACCAGGTGACCCTGAATCCTCCCTTAGTTATGCTGCAATAGACGTAGGCTGCCGGGGGATTCCCATGATGCATTGAGTTTTTCCTTTCCAGTCACCTTTCTCACTCACTATGTGTTAACAGACCTCTCTGCATTGAATCATATCTGTTATTAACCTCTGTCTCTCTTCCACAGCATGTCTTTATCCTGTCTTCCTTCTCTCACCCCAACCGGTTGCAGCAGATGGCCCCGCCCCTCCCTGAGCCTGGTTCTGCTGGAGGTTTCTTCCTGTTAAAAGGGAGTTTTTCCTTCCCACTGTCGCCAAAGTGCTTGCTCATAGGGGGTCATATGATTGTTGGGTTTTTCTCTGTATCTATGAAGCGCCTTGAGGCGACTTTTGTTGTGATTTGGCGCTATATAAATAAAATTGAATTGAATTGAATTGAATCCTCGATGCATGAAGGAGCGTTTCTGCAGGTCCTTCCTCCCTGCAGCTGTCAGACTGTACAACCAGAACTGCTCCCAACAAACATAGATGTTTACATCTGTGCTGTAACTGCAATAAGTTAATTAACCGATTCGCACTACAACCTGCTCTGCCTCTTATCTGTAATTATTTTTATTTAATTTAATAACTGTACAGTACTCTGTTTATAGTAACCATTGTCCTTAATGTTTCTGTCCTGTGCCCTGTGTACTGTTTGTTTGTGTATGTGTCTTTTTGGCTGCTGTTACAACCACATTTCCCTTTGTGGGAGAATTAAAGGATTATTCTATTCTTCTATGGATGACCAAGCCCCTGCATGGGATGAACAAAGGACAAATGCAGGAAATGGTGGACATCAAGAAATTCTACTAGTACACAGCAAATTCAAAAGTGTTAAATGTTTTGGTGTTAATAGTCTTCTTGCAAAAGTAGAGTTAATTTTACTCTAAGCAGAGTCACATTCTTTTAATGTAACTCTGAGGTGTAAAATGATAGTAGTTAAAATCGAGTGTTAAAAATGAGTGTTTCTCTGTCAAATCTGGAGGTGTTAAAATGGAAACATTAACTCTTGACCTCTTAACTCTGAACACCTACAGGGGCTATGACACCAACAGAGTAAATTCACAGACTCCGCCCCCAGCACGGCTCCAATCGAAGCTGAAGTGAAGCCGTTTCAGAACATTTTGCTCTACATGTTTGAGTTGTTTGCCCTGCTTGGTAAGTCATTTTTTCAAAGATTGTTTCAATTATTATTATGAGCTTTTACTTCTGTGGCTCTTTGGAGTTGAGACAAAGCTGTGTGAAAGGCATTAACCATGTTGCTCGGTGATAGCATAATATTCTGTTTTAGCTAGCTGAAAGGTATTGTTTGCGGGCAAATACCACAGCCTTGAAAAAAGCTTGCATGTGAATTTTCAGTCAAACTTTTGGTCAAATACACCTAAAACAATGTGTAGAATGTGAAATGTTGGTATAATGGTGCTGCTTGAAGCCTGAAAACGATCGCCCATAAAAAAACCGAGCAAACAGCAGTGGCAGACGTCCTGACTGGATTCTACGTTAGCATAGATCCCTCCAGAGTTTGGTGCACACGGTTTAGGTAAAAATGAAAAAGGTTGAGGTTTTACATTTAGTTCAGTATTACCTGTTGCCTGTGTCTTTGTCTTTTGGGAAAATACTTTACACAAGTAATGGCTCAAAAAGGATTCCTTTTTTTTTTTTTTTTTTTTTACTGTGCTGCAATTGTTTACCGGATTATTTGTGCCATTAATTAGTGTCAACTAATTTTTATTCGATCTCCGCACAGGATATGCTTGTGAAGATGGAATATGGGGGAGAGCAGAAGTGCGTTGAAGTTCCACAAAGGGATGAATGAAGGACATGCATATTGTATTGAAGAAATAAGTGATGAGAATGCTGTTATTTGCATTTACCATGTCAGACCTTTTGATAAACAAAATTCTAATGAAAGTGAGAACATGTATACTGTTACATCTTTCAGAAAATGTTTTGAAATTGTGGTGCACAGTTCAGAATAAATGTTTTTCAAAAACCATTGCATCTTTTTAGTAAATGTTTATTTCCAAAAGAAATTTCTAGAAGTTCAGAACAGTAAAATTCCCGCTTTTTAGAATGAATTAGAAGATAACTCTTACGTAGTTAAACTAAAATACTCTTTGAGAGTTAATATATAAACTCTTAACACCAAGTGTTAAATTATCAACTCCAGACAGATTTGGTGTTTAACACTAAATCAGAGTTAACGTACCAACTCTCCAAAAAGAGTTAAATTAACACTCTCTGGTGTGGACCCATATAGACACTTTAATAGCGTTGAAATCAAATCGGACAGTGTTAATTTGGACATGCTGGATTTGCTGTGTAGCTAGAAAAGGCCGGCTTAAAGGACAGTCCAGATTCACTGACCATCTGATGCACCCCATCCATAGAAGCAGGAGTCTGCCACAGTCGACATAACCCAAGTTTCAGACTTGTAAGATCCTTACTGGGACCAGGTACACTGGAGGCACAAAGCAGTGGGCGGGATAGTGCACAGGAATGTCTGTCCTGATTTGAAATCCCCAAGCTTTGATGGGAGACGCCACCAAACATGTTTGAGAACATCAGAGCAGGTTTTATTGGAATTCAAGTTGTAGACAGATGAACAGCTGATGGCCAGCTAATCAGAGTCAGTGCTGGTTGACAAACAGCAGAAGAAGCTGTGATAGATAGCACTACACAAAAAGAACCAGAGCTGAAGGAATTACTGGAGCAGATGGAGAAGATAAAGTCCAAAGTGGAGCATTAGAAGCTGTAACCCACAAACTGGAAGAGCTGAGATACTGAGGCAAACCCTCAAACTCTCAGACGTAAGTAGAGAACCCGAGGATCACACCACCGGGAGATTATTCATCTGTTTATTTATTCCCTTTGAAGTAAAGACCACAGTTACATTTAACATAAATCCCACCACAGCCTGTTAACTGATCACTCTGGTTCCTCTCTCTTCTACCGGTCTACATTAAATGACTGCATCAGAACAATATGTACATGGAGTCTGTGTAACCAGTGGCGCAATATGATGATAATATCTACAGTAAAAAGTATTGTCTCTGTGTTCTCCTCATTATCTGTGTTTGTCGTAACAAGCTCAGCAGAATTAAGTGGTTTACAAAATGCTTCCCTGACCTTCCCTGATTAATTTTAATGGTATTTCTCATGGAAACAGAAACAAGACTCATCCCATATCTTCTTGTCATAAATCTCCTGAGATAGTGACACTGAAGTGAAATGATATTGCAAAGACCTTTGCTAAACACCAATTTCGTTATCGTATCATCTTGGAGAAAAAACAAAAGCACATAGATCCACAGTTAAACAGAGGCTCAGCGAAGCTGCAGCCAGCAATCCAACTGCACACGACTTCAGCCAGTAAATGGCCTGTAAATGGCCTGTATTTATATAGCGCTTTACTAGTCCCTAAGGACCCCAAAGCGCTTTACATATCCAGTCATCCACCCATTCACACACACATTCACACACTGGTGATGGCAGCTACATTGTAGCCACAGCCACCCTGGGGCGCACTGACAGAGGCGAGGCTGCCGGACACTGGCGCCACCGGGCCCTCTGACCACCACCAGTAGGCAGTGGGTGAAGTGTCTTGCCCAAGGACACAACGACCGAGACCGTCCAAGCCGGGGCTCGAACCGGCAACCTTCCGATTACAAGGCGATCGCCCATGTGGTTGGGTTTGAAACGAGAGGACCGTCAGGAGATTAGACAAGATTAGAAACGACTCGATACTGAGAGGGGGAAGGCAGTGAAATATGAGAAAATATATTACTATATTTATATCAATAAGTCACAACCCAAACCTCTATTCTAGTCCTATTTAAAGTCTTTATGATCGATTAACGTCCATCAGACTCAAACAACCTGTTTAACATGTTGTCATGTTTTTATGTGGCACAGGTAGGTACTTCCTCTGTGGTCTTATGTACCTGTGCTGCTGGTGTGCATCACAGGTTTACTCCTCAATATAGATTTATTGTATTCGACAATAAAGCAACTATAGAGGGAAACATCACATGGATCAAGTGTTATTCACAGCACACAGGTGGGATGTGGCACGTGATAGTGGTCGAGTACTACCTTCACATCATCTACGTTCAGCTGAACAGTGCAAACAGCAATATATGTGTTATTAAAATGATTTTACTCTGTTGGATTTATTCTGTATTTTAAATACTCACTTGCTTATATAAAAATACTGATGTAATCTTAATACCTGTTCTTGATATTCATTTGATGAATGACATTATCATCAACTGACGAAGTGCGTTTTAGCTGCTAATCAGTAGTTAGCAAGACAGACACCCAAGCTCCATGCAACAAGCTGTGTTGGTATAAACTTTCCATCATCCTCAGTGAGTCCCTGCCTGAAACTCCAGAGAGCCTGGCTGTTATTACAGAGTATATAATGAGCTACAACCCTGACAGGCAGGCATGGTACAAAACATCAGGTTTACAGGAAGCAACGCAGATAAGCTGTCTTAACAATGTTGGAGGTATACAAGGGAAGGTCGTGTATGAAGAGGGCGTGTGGGCCTTGTAATTTAATACTCCTTAAACACCTGACGAGAGCGCTGCATCGTGCTCTGAGCATGAAGTCTACAGCACTGTCTGCATGTTTGGAAAAGGAACGTCTTTAGTCCTAAAATCTTCCTGCTTGTCCCGTTCAGTCTTTTCCACCCCTGCCGTCTCTCTGCCTCCCCCCTCTCCCCATCCTCAGTCTCATTTCCTAACCATTACACTGTTCTGCTCAGCTGAAGCATGTCCATATATTCTTAAAGGGATGGTTAAACTTAATCATTAGTCTAACAAGCTCCTTGCCCTCCAAATGATCATCCACAGAATTAGAGGGATTTGTTCTGGAAGGTGAGCCGGTAACTGGGATGAGGGGCCCAAAGACACAGAGAGGAGAGAACAAGTGGCTGTTTTCATTGCATCCAAAACTAATAGAGAAATAACTTTGCTGCCTTTAATAGCTCAGAGGTTGCCAACACTGAGAAACAACTCGACAACCACACCTGCAATTAAAGCCACATGTTGGTTTATTCTTTTCAAATTGTTGAAAATCACATGAATCACATGCTTTTAACCCACATTAGAAAAAAGAACACCTGTCATAGTTGTTCATGTCGTTCACAAACGATGACTGCTGGCCTTTTCCCAGTGATTGTGCTGGCTCACTAACATTAAGAAACTGCCGTGAGTTCTCAGAATCGGCTCCTTGAGGACAAGAAATGACAACATCACAAAACGCAAGTATGGCGAAGCTCGCGGCTCTCCAACGGGAGATTGAGAGACCAGTGTTGGACTGTAGAACTGCTTTGAAATTCATATGAGCTGTTCGCACTAAAGTAAAAAATACCATCCGGCTACCCCTTTGGCGCCAGCTGCAAGGCTGGAGCCGAACAAAAACTCCCTGATAACGACTGTGTTTAGTCTGTTCTTCCCATTCCATGCAAGGCCACCTGGGTTGGCTGGAAGACTGTTTACTTAGCCTGGCAGGGCGAAGGACACTGTCTCAGCTGAACTATGGACACACACACACAGACATATACTGATACTGATAAGCACTCACTGACGCATCACCCTCCCTACCCTGGATCCAACGCCTCCTCCAACGCTTACCTCCCCCATGATGTGGACATCGGGTCAGCTGGAGGCGCAGTCGAAGATTGCAGCGGTCCCAGATCAGATGTACACACTGGAACACTTTCCCATGTTGCTGTCTGTGTTTATTGTGCTGTGGTGTGTTGATATCTGTGCATTCCTGTATTATCCTTCTGTGTTACACATTTCAATGTTTTTTTCCTCGCTACCTAGCCTGACCTGTCTCCCCAATGTGATGTTTGTGTATTGTATGTACGGTCAGCAAGGTCTGTCATCTCGGTTGTGGGCAAAAGACCTGCAACTGACAAATAAAGGTTATCTCATCATCTCATTGTTGGGTAACTCTGCCAAAGCAATGTCAGACTCTTTTCTCTGATGACCTCCAGGACCAGTAGTGACATGTTCTGCCACAGGTTCTCCTTAAGCTGCTGCTTGTCTGTGTTGTGTGCAGAGAGTAGTGTGGACTTTATCGATAACTGGAAAGCCTGAGAAAAACCTGTTTTTCTGGGGCAGACAGCATCCATTGTGCTTTTGATAGAGCAGCTCTCATTTATATATAAATCTGGTTGAATTTACACCCCTACAATGTGACGATCCAAAGCAGAGACAGGCTCACATGCCTCTCTGCAGCTTCTCTCCTCTCACTTTTCTTGTGTGTGGCTCACAGGAAACTAGTGACACTAAACTTTGTGAGAAGTTTTAAGACCATTCAATAGTTGTGGTGTTGTATTGGTGCAGCGTGTGCACTGCTGTGACCTGGTGTTGTGGAGAGTTTGACAACTCCTACCAGATTACTTGACTGCTGCGAGCCAGGTGGAGAGCCACACCTGTGAGCCATATAATGATGAATTCCCCTGATAAATTTTGTAGATAAAAGTAACTTGCAGGACCACTTGGTATGTGACCATATGTGCAGTGAGAAGACAAGGATCACATGACTGGGATTACTGGTTTCTACTTTTGGTTTGTAGTAACTCAGTTCTGCTCTGGCTCACAGAGTCACAGTAGTTCATTTGTGCAGGTGTTAACACAGTAATAGCACTCGTGTGCAGACCAAAGCAACCACACTGTGAGGACACGACACCGGTCTCTCTGATTATTTATATCCTGGTAGAGATCACACAGGGATGTTTCCATGTTTTACACAATCCTCTTATTACCCATTTTCCTTACAGATGCATCTGGAGATCAGCACACTGCATCCTATTCTACAGCCTGATCTGAAGAGTTTCACACAACAGTTACAGTTATAACCTCTGGTCTCCTCCCCCCTACAGTAAACACCCCCACAATGGAAATACACTGGTACAGTGGCCAGGGGTGCTGACACGCTGACCCCCACCTCCTTTTAAGGTTCTGTCCATCGGCAATTATCTGCCCCTCACCCTCAGTAACTCTTGCTACTGTCTTGGGGGTGGGGTTAATTGTCCTCCTGCCCTGCACCCCAGCTCTTTGTTCCCATCCCAGGCCTATTTTCTATTTTGGATTCTTACACCCATGAACCGCCATATTGTAACATTGCAAGCAATCCCAAACTATCTCCTCTTTAACTCTGATGTATATCAAGCAATCTATTCTCAACACACACCCTTTGTTCCCCTTTGGAACAGTTTCAAATGAACTGGTTTGTTTCTGGTGTGAACATGATGCGATGCTCAGTGGGGTTTGATAAACTGGACATTTAAAGCTTAAATGTAAGTCGTCATGTTTTAAATCAGTCATTATGTCTGTGCATGTGACATTATGTTTTCTTCATACTGTGAAACTTGCTGCACAACAAACTGAGGCAGACCAACTGCTATTTAAACTCCTCTGCAGGTTAGTGCAGGATAAACAGGTTAGTTTGTACTGTGATCGTTTAAAGTGAGGAACAGTGTGACTGCTGCACAGTGGCTGTGGGTTCATGGTCACAGCTACAGTGTAGCACAGATTCACTGACTGATTCCACCTTCGTACAAACTTTAAACCCTCTATAAAACAGACAGCATCAACAGAGCGTGCTGTCAGTGTGGAGGATGAAATCAGTCAGGACAGCTCAGCAAACATCTGCTCACATCTGGTTGGATTCAGCTGCACGTCAGCTGATCACAGCCTGCACACTAACAACATCTACTGGAGCTCTCAGTAGAAATTATTGTGTTTGATTCTTTTCCCAAACTGGACCCACTACAACCAGTTTTAGGTTCCCCAGCTGCTGAACCCACTTTAACCCCTGACTGTTCACATTCTCACACTGTGAGGAACAGACAATAGATATATAGCTTTTATTTTCCTTCTGATCCAAGCTGAGTATAATTAGAATAAAAATGTTAGACTAAAGTTTGTATTCCCATCTATGGTATTGTTTTATCATTATATTGATACAGCACAAGGTTAGTTAGCTTTACACAAAGATAGAAACATCCTCCAAAGAGATCCTTTTACTTTCTTACTCTGAGTACATTTCAGAGCCTGTACTGTTTTTTGCACTTTTATTTGAGTGAAGAGGCTGAATCAGTACTTCAACCTTTACAGGAGTAGTAGTTAACAGTAGTATTTGTACTTCTACTTAAGTACAGAATGTCTGTACAGGGTGGGCGATTTATATGGATACACCGTAATAACATGGGAATGGTTGGTGATATTAAAGTCCTGTTTGTGGCACATTAGTATATGTGAGGGACAAACTCCTCAAGATGGGTGGTGACCATGGTGGCCATTTAGAAGTCGGCCATCTTGGATACAACTTTTGTTTCTTCAATAGGAAGAGGGCCATGTGACACATCACACTTATTGGTAATGTCATAAGAACAACAATGGTGTGCTTGGTTTCAATGTAACTTTATTCTTTCATGAGTTATTTACAAGTTTCTGAGCACTTATAAAATGTGTTCAATGTGCTGCCCATTGTGTTGGACTGTCAGTGCAACCCTCTTCTCCCACTCTTCATCTTATCCAAGATGGCCGACTTCTAAATGGCCACCATGGTCACCACCCATCTTGAGGAGTTTGCCCCCTCACATATACTAATGTGCCACAAACAGGACTTTAATATCACCAACCATTTCCATGTTATTGTGGTGGATCCATATAAATGGCCCACCCTGCAGTTCTGCCACCTCTGCTGGTACCTAATGGATCACATTTAGCATATACACATGGAAACACAATAATACACAATTACAATAATACACGTCTTTAGTGGCAGCTCTCAGAAAGTGTCCCACCTATCACATCGTTAATTGTCTTTATTGTTTGCAGTGTTTCAATCAATATAATATGCTAATGTCACAGCTACGCCTGCTATGTACGATTCATTTTCCCTGATAGCACTTCATGCACATACATGTTTTCATTTAGACCATCTGGCTCAGCATGTATGACCCGTTTAGAAATGCACGTATGTGCTAATTAATTAGCATAGCTCAGGAAGTAATTATAGTCTGATGTCGCCCACGTGCACACTCTCTCTCTCACTGGTCCTTTCATGGCACTTGAACACGCTTCATTAGCTCTGATGTGAGGAAGAGTGAGCTGCTGTCAGAGAGTGTGGAGCCACCTTTAGCTCAGGCTGGAGCTGGACGGGCCAACGGGATACACCGAGAAGCCATCTGGACTCGGACACTACATCAGAACGGCCGGGGCTTCGTGCAAATACACACACAAAGTACAGCTTATTTTAATAAACACACGTGACATGTGCAGACTCAAAGTATCAGTCAAATAAAAATGTATCTAAAGAACAACAAACAAAACCAAACAAACAAAAGTTAAACAGCTTAAAAGTTGATTTGGGCAGCCAGAGGAAGTTTATCTTACAAAGCATGACTTGATAAATAATGAAAGGACTGTTTTATTTGCATCTACCAGTAACTGAATATATCTACAGATAAAGCTGGGAAAAATCAAAGAAACATTAACCTGTCATAGTTTTGCTTTGAACTCTACGTATGAAATGTTTAGTTTTGTTGAAATCATGATATGATCTGTGCCTCCTCCTACCTGAGATCCCAGAGCAGACGAGGACACAGCAGAAAGCTGATCCCTCTACGATGACCTGGGAATGTCCTCCTGCACAGCTGGAAGAGGAGTGAGGGAGATGTAGGCCTCCCTGCAGTTTTTGTGATCCATTCATTTGATAAATATTTCTGCATTGAATCATACCTGTTATTAACCTCTGTCTCTCTTCCACAGCATGTCTTTATCCTGTCTTCCTTCTCTCACCCCAACCAATCACAGCAGATGGCCCCGCCCCTCCCTGAGCCTGGTTCTGCTGGAGGTTTCTTCCTGTTAAAAGGGAGTTTTTCCTTCCCACTGTCGCCAAAGTGCTGTTCATAGGGGGTCATATGATTGTTGGGTTTCTCTGTATGTATCACTGTATGATCTACTGTACAATATAAAGCACCTTGTGATTTGGCGCTATATAAATAAAATTGAATTGAATTGAAAACAAATACAACTGATGGGATACAACAAACATGTTAAACAGACTGGATACGCACGGCTGGAGTTTCATTCATACCGGTGGCATCACGTCACCCCCACCATCGAACACCACACAGGCTTCAAACGTGGGCTTAGCCTCTACAAGCTCATCTCAGCTACTCAGCATTGTATCTGTGCATAGCTCATCAACACACTGTTGAAGTTTTGGAGGACTACACACAAGTACTTCAACTGCAAGCATGTCTGCATAGGCTCCAGACAAAAATCCTCCACTTACAGCCAAACGACTATGCATGCAAACATAAATGCTGTATCGTGAATGGGGTAGGGTTAGCCACATGCTAAACAAGCATAATTTCTCTTGTTCAGTTACAACAAGTCCATTTGGCTATGCAGTATGAGTGAAAATTCCATATAAGGGAGTTTTATACTGAATAGTCATCTTTTAGTAAAGGCAAAGATGGACCAAATCATGACAACCGTCAGGCAGACAAGAGCAGGTAAAGGCCCTGCTGATAACAAGTTATTACTTAGTTAGAAGATAATAATAATAAATTCGCGGCCATCCAATGTGTCTGTTTTATTTAAAGTCATCAGCTCCATTTACTTCATATGAACCCTGTGGCAATACAAACCAACGTGTTCACATGTTTTTCTTTGTTCTGCTTGTTTTCATGCATGCTGCAAAGGCAGCACAGGACAGTTCTGCATACACAGTGCAGTAATCTCATATGAATATATGAACTCAACCAAACAAGGGCGTTTATATTTCATGTCAGGGAAAGCATCTGCATGTCAATTCCAACATGTGTAACTGATCATTAACCAGCAGTGGAGCATGAATCCACTAGCATGAACCTCTGACGGTGAACATGAACGTTATTAACACACGATGAAAGGAAATGTGTGAAGGAATGTGCAGCTGCTGCAAAAACCAATCCTGGGGAGTGACGAGGAGCTCATCTGCCTTTAATGCTATAGATTTGATGAAAGTACAGTGTCCTCATGAAGCCCATGACTTTAGGTGTGTGTGTGTGTGTGTGCACGTCACACATGCACGACGCACGCTGGATGCTTCTAGTCTCCTCAGCTGAACACGCAGCGGTCCATTTTAATGTGGCACCTATCTCCTGTTTGGCCCATGCATATTCATGGTGAGCTCAGACCGGGTTGGAGTGCTGGTGATACTGGGGCTGAGCAGATGGGGGGTGGAGACGGGAGGGTGCAGGGAAGTGGGGGGATGAGGCGTGCTTGTCGGAGTGTGTCACGTTTCCAGACCAGCGAATTTTTTTGATTAAAGTCCCTTATCCGTTTTATCATGCATATCCTCGCTCTGATTAAAGTGATCGGAGTCTGACACTCACAATGTCAGAGCAGGGAACCCGGGAGCACCTCACTCCCTCTCTGTCACTCTGCCCCAGCCCCTAATGAATGCCTGGAATGTGTGAATTTTAAGTTGGTGAGACTGGGGATGCTGATGTCCCTGTGACATCTGTAGATGGCACTATAAATGTACGTCTATACGCACACCCACGGAGTGTATGCGCTGTGTGTCAGGACATCACTGCTGGCTTTGAAAATATAGATTTCTCATATGCAGATTCACTCATCTCTACAAGGTATTTGAATGTATGTATTTGAAGCATTACTTTAGTCAGACTCTTACACGGGAGTGTCACACATGTGAAGATAACCACTTAAACACTGGTTACACTGGTTACACTGGAAAACAGATGGAAATATAAAATATGTTCTGCTAAGAACACGTCTGGCCCTAATAAGAGCAAAGTAGGATCCTAATGGTTCTGATGGGAATCGAAGGTGTTTCCTGAAATGAGACCTCGGAGCAGTGGACGCAGCACATCTGTCCTGGGATAGCACAGCGACTGCCTCGTTATTACTGAGAGTTTATTTGGTGATGTAATCATCTCAGTGTTTCCAGCAGATTTGGATTCTGTTTGCACACACGTGCCCACATAATACAGACAACACAGGATCTTCTGCAAGTATTTTAATTGCTATGTACTGTATGTTTCACACAAAAAGAGGGGAAACTGAATATCATAAGGACGGTATCATGTGGTTTCCACTGTTTTACAACAGGAAGGTTCAAAGCCAACCAGGTGTGTGAGTCACCTGGTTGGCTGTGTCACTCTGGTGTTGATCCCACAGTCCAAAGACTGTCTGTGGACATCAGCTGTAATCTAAAGTCCTCTGAATGTTCGACCTGATGAGCCTTGCTTCTCTGCATATGTAGATGCCACGACTGGACTCCTACTGCAGCTCTTATTTGAGTACACAGTGCCACACCACTTTCATTTTCCCTCATGCATTCATACCCACACGCGCCACTCTGTGATGGTGGGCTGAATTACAACAGGGATCTTTTAGAATGTCGCCCTGTGACGGAGGAAGGCATGCTGTTTGCACTGGGAGGGGGTGTTTCACTCACACACACACACACACACACACACACACACACACACACACACACACACACACACACGCGTGCGCTTGATGAAACAGCTGGTCCAGAAACAGTCGAGACCATCCAATTGGAAATAGTAATTAATGGCATTAGAATATTGCACAGTTTGGTGCCATTGAGGGACTGGATGACTTTAAAATGTGTAAATCCACAAACTTATCTGACCTAGCGGCGGGTGGCTTTCCACCCCCTCAGCTAAATAGATTAATTATCTGCAGGGCCTGGTGCTGTCATCGGGAGCCACATGGATATCAGATCAGCCCAGATACCACTGGAAAGCTTCTGCTAATGATTACAGCACTGCTGCTGCTCATGGAAATATTTACCCAGAGAAGAGAAGAGGACTCGCATGCACGTGCTGTTCTGCAGCACGCTGCACCTTGTATTTATTTGCATTGTAAAGGTGCCGATTTAACAGCTTTTCAGTTTAACTGTACATGATACTGCTGTGTACATGTAATGTAAAGGAAACCCTCAGATGCAGCGCAGTATCTTAAAAGGCTGCAGAAGCGCACAGCGCGTTCTGATGCAGTACATCCTCGGGATGGACAAATCATCGAAGATTTTGACAACCAATATGGGAAAAAAGACGAGGAAAAATAACAAGGCACGAGAAAAAATAGCGTCCAAAGTCCTAGAAAATGGAGAGAGCAAAGGATCTCAGGGGTAAGTATTAGTTGTCACCCTGTGATCAAATAGTAGAGGCCAGAAAGCGACCAGAGAGAGCCTGCGCCCAGGCAAAAAGAAATATAAAGTCCAGATTTAATTCTGATAGGGAGAAATAGAATTTCAAAGCTGGATGTCTTATCGTTGGCATGTCCCTTTGCCGGACTGATTTCCCTAGCAAAAGCCTGTCAGTGCTATTATGTTGAACATGGAACCAATTTACTGCGCCGGCTAAACAGGGTTACCACTGCTCTTGTAGCCCTAAATGTTTGAAGTTATCGCACAGTGGGAAAAATAGCATTTTGAATGTTTCGGGAGGGGGCGAGGACAGCGGCGCGGCTGGCTTGGACAGGAGTGGACTGTAATTGAAAAGTATCAATCAAAAACAAGTCAAGGACCGGGGAGGGGAAGGTATTATGTTAACCCAGTCCCCCAGAGCACTGAAAGAGCCAAAATGCATTTCTTTTGAATCAGTAATGCTCCCTTGCTCTCCAAGCCTCTAAGCCTGCGACCGGGGGCCTCGTATCTCCGGACAGACAGCAGCAGGGAGGGGAAGGAGGGGATTATCAATTGGAGCATGTGGCCATTACAGGCCTGTTTCGTGATGCTATCTGCCCTTTGAGATAAGCAACCCCCGGCTGGTCAGACGTTTCCAATTTCTATACATGAGAGATGAAGACCTTCTGCTTCTGTTCGCCTTTACCTTTTTTATGTTGTTATATTTTTGCCTGCCCTCTCTGTATTTTACAAGAGACCTTACATGTGTGCTTTGAGGCTGACCTGGTACACCAGTAACCAGCTGCACTTCACATGCATGGCTTTGCACAGCGGAAGATAAACTAAACAAATTGTGATCGAAAAAGGTCTCCGAGTATTTTTATTACTCGGTTTGGATCCTGCTTTTAAAGTCCGCCTCTGCGATCCATACTGGATCTCCTCTCGTGTCTCAACAGTGAACCCTTCATTTCTTTTTTCATTTTCAGGACAAAGATAAATGTGGCAACTGCAGAAACAGCTGCGTCTGTGGCACGCACCACAGTTTAGGTGTTTTCCATGAAGCTACATGTTCTTCCTCAGATGTCTCAGAGTGCTGCAACTGTGTCAAATGTAAATAACAACATGATAATAATGATTTGTTGGGGTTTTCTCTGTATCTACAGTGGGGCAAAAAAGTATTTAGTCAGCCACCGATTGTGCAAGTTCCCCCACTTAAAATGATGACAGAGGTCAGTAATTTGCACCAGAGGTACACTTCAACTGTGAGAGACAGAATGTGAAAAAAAAAAAATCCATGAATCCACATGGTAGGATTTGTAAAGAATTTATTGGTAAATCAGGGTGGAAAATAAGTATTTGGTCACCTCAAACAAGGAAAATCTCTGGCTCTCACAGACCTGTAACGTCTTCTGTAAGAAGCTTTTCTGTCCCCCACTCGTTACCTGTATGAATGGCACCTGTTTGAACTCATCATCTGTATAAAAGACACCTGTCCACAGCCTCAAACAGTCAGACTCCAAACTCCGCCATGGCCAAGACCAAAGAGCTTTCGAAGGACACCAGGAAAAGTATTGTAGACCTGCACCAGACTGGGAAGAGTGAATCTACAATAGGCAAGCAGCTTGGTGTGAAAAAATCAACTGTGGGAGCAATCATCAGAAAATGGAAGACATACAAGACCACTGATAATCTCCCTCGATCTGGGGCTCCACGCAAGATCTCATCCCGTGGGGTCAAAATGATCATGAGAACGGTGAGCAAAGATCCCAGAACCACACGGGGGGACCTGGTGAATGACCTGCAGAGAGCTGGGACCAAAGTAACAAAGGTCACCATCAGTAACACACTACAACGGCAGGGAATCAAATCCCGCAGTGCCAGACGTGTTCCGCTGCTGAAGCCAGTGCATGTCCAGGCCCGTCTGAAGTTTGCCAGAGAGCACATGGATGATACAGCAGAGGATTGGGAGAATGTCATGTGGTCAGATGAAACCAAAGTAGAACTTTTTGGTATAAACTCAACTCGTCGTGTTTGGAGGAAGAAGAATACTGAGTTGCATCCCAAGAACACCATACCTACTGTGAAGCATGGGGGTGGAAACATCATGCTATGGGGCTGTTTTTCTGCCAAGGGGACAGGACGACTGATCCGTGTTAAGGACAGAATGAATGGGGCCATGTATCGTGAGATTTTGAGCCAAAACCTCCTTCCATCAGTGCGAACTTTGAAGATGAAACCAGGCTGGGTCTTCCAACATGACAATGGGATGAGACACACCTCTACACCTGAGAAAAGAAGGAGCGAGAGAGAGTCTCCTCTCCATTCACATTTCCTTTTTGTCGTCTTGGAAAACTCTGAAATGCAAACCAGGAGCAGAACAAATGCATTTCATTTTACTGAAGCGTCCTTGTTGTGTTGTGCCATTACTCAGTCTGCTCTGATGAGGACACAGACAGGGACAACACACATATTCAAATGGACAAGGCCTGAAAGGGTCACTGAACAATTTCCTCTGTTCATAGAGAAAGGATATTGCTCAGCCACTGGATTTCCCTTGTGGCTATACCCGTTTTTTTGGAGGGGGGTTTCTGAGGGTCTTAGGATAAATTCCTAGATGCATTAACATATAAGACAGTACAAATGGAACAGGGTATAGCCCGTGGTTTTCACCAAATAGCCCTTAGTTAAGGACACCCTTAAGTCGAGGTCAAACTCAGAGCCAGGAAATTTATGCATTCTCGCCCGGTCTGAAAACGCTGTGGGTTCTTCATGTATTAAAATGAATTGTTTTACAAGTTTTATCCCTCATAAATGGGACACCACTGAAATCCAGTCAGCCAATTTCTGTGATGCTGTCACAGTGTGTGAAAAGAGCGGGGCATACATTTCAATATCTTCTTCTTGCCATTTAAATTGGAGAAAGCAGCAGAGACTGAACTCCAAGGTTGTCTCAAGTGTTTTGTTAAGATTTTATAATCTCAGCAGTTATTGAACTAAAATGACCTTCATAGAGCCCGTTTGTCCTTTCTGTCAGGAACTTTGGCAAATGCATCATACATAGATATTTCACCATTTGCATTACTGAGATTACTAATTACTGGATTCATAATTGAGATTACCGAGGTTAGATTTCTTTATTTTGGTCTCCAGTAACACTGTGAGGAATCATGAAGTTATTTTTCATCAGGCTGCATGCACAAATACTCAGATCACGGTTAACTTTATGACCATCTGCCTAATATTGTGTTGGTTCCCTTTTTGCTGCTCAAACAGCCCTGACACATCAAGGAGTGGTGTCAGGTACCAAGATATGCAGACAGATGCTTCAGGTCCTTTAAGTTGCCAGCCGGGCCTCCATGTATCACACTTGTTTGTTCAGCATATCCCACAGATGCTCGGTTCTGTTAAGATCTGAGGGATCTGGAGGCCAAGTCAACACTCAGACTCACTGTCGTGCTCCTTAAATCATCACGAATTATTTTTGATTGGTGGTAGTCCACATAATCCTCTAAAAGAGCCAGTGCTGTTTCCATGAGTACACGCAGTCTGCAACAATGCTTGGGTAAGTGGTGCGAAGTAACATCCACATAGATGGCAGGGCCCACGTTTTCCCAGCTTGCACCGGTTTGCCTTCTTTTGCACACAGTCAGCCATCCACATGATAGAAAAGAAAGCATGACTCATCCGACCAGGCCACCTTCTTGCACTTTTTCAGCAATTTGAGCTCCTGTAGCTCATCTGTTGATTCAGAAAACACAGGCCAGACTTTGCTCCCCACATACATCAGTGAGCCTTGGCTGCCATGACCCTGTCAGTGACTGACCACTGTTCTTTGTTTGGACCACCTCTGATAGAAACTGACCATTGCAGACCTGGAACACCCCACTAGATGACCCAGTTGTCCAGCTATCATAACTTCAGATCAACTACTTCCAACTCTAATCAGCCTTGACCAAATGTCCACTTGCTTCCTAATATGACCCACCCACTTACAGGTGCTATGATGACGAGATAATCAGAGTTATTCATTTCACCTGACAGTGGTCATAATGTTATGATTGGAGTATATCATCAGGTCCCAGCGAGAGCACTCACTAGGTCTACAAAGAGAGGCCATATGAGCTCCCTCTCACTGCCTCGCTGTTAAATGCAAAACTGAAATCCCTCTGCTCAGATACAAAACCTTAAATAATCAGGTCTTGTCACAAAGAAAGCACTTTGTTCTCAGACTGGGGGCTTACTTCTGGCTCGCAGTTTTTCAAAAGTAGAATGGGAGGCGCTGTTTGATTGTTCAGGTCTCTTTTTAATGCTGTAGGGTTTTTATCTTACAGTATAAAGTGCCTTGTGTTGTGAATTAAGCGATGGTGTCATCAAGGCATTTGCTTAAGGGCACCTGGGCACTGAATTTTAAAAAAGGGCAAGAATTTTTTATTTATTTGTTTTTATGATAGAGTTGAGGATTTGTAATTAACCTCCTACACTGAAAAAAAGGGACTGGCCATCTCTTGGATTTATGTAAGCATCTTGCATGTATTTAACACAATTGCCTCATGTTTTAAAGTTAAATGTAACTATATAGTGTAAAAACTACATGATATGCAGAAAGGGTGTATTAAATTGTTCATATCATGTTCAGGTGAAGTAAGTCAATAAGATAGCAACGTTAAATCTCGTGAAACCACGCGTGATTTCATCTCGCGGGCTTTGGATCGTGGTTTAAAAAAGGCATCCATCTCAGTCAAGTCGAGCAGCCAACTCTACGTTTTTGGTATGTCTTGATTTTTTGAATTAATATTTACCATATTTCAGCCAAATGTAGTTAAACGTCTAAAGTGTCGCCATGTAACATGCTAAAAAAGAGCCGTTAGCTTATTTGCTGTTTTATCTGTTATCAAAGAATTGGCGCTTTTTCATTTGAATTTGTCTTTGGCACAAGAGCCGTAATATCACATTAAACCTAATTACGAGGCACTCATAACATAATTTGGTTTTCTGTGTGAATAGATTTGCCAACTGACTCTTCAGTTACATTGTGTATTTACTGCACCGTGGTGTTAGTGAGATTTTGGACATTGAACAGCTTTAGCTAATATCATCAGCGGTATTATGCTAGCTTACATCCCTACCCCTCCTGCCCTCACCTGCTGTCCTTTTGTTTTTGTTTTTTTTGCTGCACATTGAGAGATGACCTCTATTCTGCATTTCACCAGGAGTCAGCTGATGGATTGTGGGTTCAAGGTGTTATGGTAAGAAAGTATATTCTATTTTCGTTTCTGTAACTTAATTATAATAGGTTTTTTATAATTATTAGGTGCATGCATACTCACCCTATTAATACAACTGAGAAATCCAAAATCTGCCATAGGTTTAACTTATACCTGTATGTATTGCCAGAAAGGTGATTACTGGACTCGCATTAATGCACACTTGAACTGAAATGAGGTTGTAACTTGTGGGTTGTTGGGTTGCAAATCAGAAATAAACATCTTTGGATTTTTTTAATCCCATAAGATCTGGAAACACAGTTTTTATTCAACAAAACATTACTGATTAACCAAGCACAGTGCCTGCTGTTATTTCAAAATTTCAAAATGTTATTTCAGATAAAATGCAGCATTCCAGTGCATCCCAACCATGCCTTTACAGTCAAGGTTTCTGACGGAGCTGAGTTTTTCTCTGACAGTCTGCTGAAAGTGTTTGCAAAGTGATCGGGGGAACAGTGCACAAAGCTAAAGGATGTAGCTGCCATTATGACAGTAAGAACTTTAAAATTCTTTAACTACAAAGTGTATATGTATTGCATTAGGTCAGTAAAAGATTTTTATGCTACATCCATTGAAACAGTCAACTATTACCCGTGAGTACTGATTCCACTAAAAGGATGCCATAATTTTCGTCATGCATTTACTGGCCCACTGAGAAAAATTTATCTTTTTTTTAAAAATAAATGTTCTGGAAACTATATATCCATAAAGTTGATGTCAAACAGGAACTTTTGCTATTGCTTTGTAGATGCTGGTGTTGCATGTTGACTGGTTTAAAAAGTCAAGAGTTTTTGTCTGGGATCATTTTCTTCTGTGCTACTGAAAAGTTCACAAATCTTTGTTTTCTTTGTTATAATACTCAAGGATGACATTAATGCTTGGAGTCCCTCATCAAAGTGCTCCGCATCTGTGTGAAAGACAATTGCAACATCTTGGTGCAGGAGTTCATGGTGAGTGTTTTATGAGTAGATTGTGGATTTGCAACATTTAAAAATGCATTTAGTTATCCACTTGATCCTCATTGGACTGGTTAGGACCAGTAGTCCTCTTTAATAATTTGAAGTTCACATGAGGCCTGGTAGTGAACTCGGCCGCCGGCCCTTGAGGCCCCATCCCCACCCCTGTATTAGGGGTCACATCAGTGTGAAAAAACTTTAAATTTGTCATTCTAATGAACAAAGGAAAATCCCACCAATATTTACATTAGCTTTTGTTTGAAAAAAAAAAAAAAAAGACCAACTGACCAACAGCTAACCAAATTGTGGGGCTGAAAGTCTAAATTCTAACATCTTCTGAGTGACATAACCTGGATTTCTGATGGGCCGGTGTCTTTCTAACAAAAACTAATGTAAAGCATTTGAAATTATTATGTTTTTCACCCTCTCTTAGAAACTCTGTTAGACCATGAATGGCAGCATGGCAGGCCACTCTTTGGCTATAGCTATTTACTATGTTGCTTGCATTGGTTTAAATTACTCTAACATTAGAACTGGTAGATTCAAAAGAGATGAGTTTAAAAAGGAATCTTAAAGAAATGTTTTGTGTTTAACCAGGACTTGCCTGAGGCCACTGCACAGATTGAGAAAACCACAATGAACATCTGTCTCCAGAGATGCGCCAGGCAATGACTTTTCTGATGTTGTTCTTCAAGATCTGGATAACGTGACCTTTGCAGTAGCCATGCTGTTTGGACCTTTTTTATTCCTTCAACATGAGTTACCCATCACAACTCTGCTACACTTTTGAGGTGATTCAAAGGGTGGTAATGGAGTTGGATGCAACTCAGCTCTCAAGAAAAGCTCACAACTAAGACAAAACTGCTCCTGTAACGAAGCTCACTGTTATGCATGTGAGGTGACCAGCTCTAGGTGAGAGGACATTTAAATCTCACACTTGTTCTGCTGCATTTTTGAAGCTCAATTCCAGGAACAGATCGCAGGGTTCATTTTTATATACTCTGCAACTGCCATGAGGACGAGCTGTTTTTTGTTGTTGTTTGTTTTTCCTTTTGCTCTGTACAAGTTCTGTTTGTCTGTTTGGCAGCATTTTTAAATTTCTCTTTGTATTTTTTCTTTCTTTTACTAGTGAAGAGATGTAGCGTGAACAGTTATACAGTCTAAATATCCCATATGGGTCGTGTGAAATGGTATTTTCAGTTTCATTCAGTTGAAGTAAAGAACGTTGAATATTTCTAAGTGTGCTGTTTTGAACCAAGATGTCACAGTATGATCAGTGCTGTATTTTTTGACAGTCACTGTATCAATGTTATTTTTGCGTCTCTTGAATAAAGGTTTTGACCTGCAAGTGCTAATTTCTTTAGTTATTGGGGTAAAATGGGTAGTGTTAATAGGAAGGTGTTTGCCAATTCAGTAACCTAATTTAATGTTAATGGAAACTAACATTACCTCAAATTGTTTAGTTATAATTGTTGTTTAACTGAATCTTGATGTCAGAGGCCTTAAATAGAATGTTTTGTATTGTTCTTTCCCAACATTTTTCAAAAGAAACAGTCTAATTTCTTTGCTGCGATTGATTCCAGAGAACACGGAAGAACTGACATTATTTAACTGTTGATTTATATAGATTCAGTAGAGGAGTAATGTCAGTTTAATTCTTTACCTACTGCAGTGAAATTAGACATGTTGTTTTGATGTGACCAAGTAGTATTGGGTAAAAGTTACTGAATGGTGTTGGGATAAAGTGAGAAAATTGTGAAGGATTAAAATATTTCAAGAGCTCAAATTACTTCATCAAAACATGTTTAAGTCACATTTTATCAACACAAATTGCACAGATTTATTGAACATGAATAAATTGTGTTAATTTAACTCAATTGTTTAAGTTGCTGCCAAAGCAAAACATCTGTGTGCAACAAATGTCCACCATTGAATTAAGTAAATCCAACAACATATTTTTTTCAGTGTAGGACCTGGCGTCCACATATGTGGACATCACATTTTGGGTTGTCTAGACCAAAATACAAAATTTTGCTCTACAAGGGCCTAATATCCACTTACGAGGACACTATACTGCCACTGTTCTATTTTCAATTTAAAACAAATGTCCTCATATCCACTTAAGCCCCACGCCCCTGGTACCGGAGGCAAATAGGAGGAGATCACATTTAATCAGTTATAACATGGGGTCAGAAATATAAGTCCAGACATGTGTGGTATCCACAGAAACCTCTGAGTCTCAGCTAAAATCTCATATAAACCATTTCTACAACCACCAAACACACCGAAAACAAGCCATGATTAAACAAGCAGTTACCTAAATGCACACAAGTCCACTAAACAAACAAAACCGAACAAGAAATGCTTCAGACTTCATGAAACCAGCTAAAGATAGGCTGGTTAGCTTCCAGAGCTATTACTGACTCCAAACACCAAGTTTCACCACGCTCTGACCAAAATTCACTGAATGAGCCGCAAAAGAAGACCACAAAAACACACGGCGGAGCAAATGCGCTAAGACAGAAATTGGCTTACCGTCCCGATTTCCTCCGTTATTTTCGCCGGCAGCCAGTAGCCACCTGATTATCGGCAGTTACCATGCCTACCTAGCCGCATCAGAGCCGTTTTCCGTCAACAACCTCCATTTTAGACCCACCTATAGACACGTGACTGGACAGACGCCACATCCAGTAAATTTGGGCCCATGTCGGCTTTGGCCTTGCAACTTCTAATTGGTTGAAGTGACGTGAACGTGGTATCATTACTGTGATCTTATTGGCTCAAACGATCAAAAAGAGGTGTCAATCATGCAAATCGACCAAAAGAAACCAAAGTTACAGCCCCTCAGAGTTTAAAGGGCCAGAGGCCAATTAAACGCTCCATGTGCACTGCAGAAAAGGGCCATTACCATGTAAATGTGTGGTTATTTCTTCACAAATATATTTTTGAAAAAGGCATTTTTAAGCCTGTTAATAAAATTTATTAATTTCTGCTCTTTAATACCTAAAAAAATTCAACTGGCATGGTGTCCAATGTGTGCCAAAATTGGACATTTTTGTACAATGTCTGGATATTCATGTATTGCCAGTGCTGTAATTTTTCACTGTTTCACTTTAGAAACGTAAATCTTTGCACAGATTATGTTTATAAGTTGGTTACTGAATTTCTGGAATGAAATGTGAACTGAGGCATATTTTTAAAAGGGTTATATGCTAAAAAATAAATTAAAAAATTAGGCGAGGATAAACTCTACTAACTTTTTCTGTGTTCCAGTCTCAGTAACTTTGACACTGTAATATTTGCTGCAATATTTATACCTCTGATGAAATTTCACGAGTGTCAGCTTTATTTTGATACCAAGATTGTAAGCACAGAGTTTGTAATTACAGAGAAATAATCAATAATTTTGGGCATTTCATTTTCGAGCAGGAAGCTCAGAAACCCCTTTGGGGTCTAAGAGGATATGTGGATCTCATTTTTCTCAGAAACAAAAATCAGGTTAAAAAAAAATCTGGTCATTTTTTATTTTTACATTCATCAGATCCCAATCAGCCCAAATAGCAAAGAGAAATTAAAAATGCATGCCATGTGGAACAGCCTGCCGGAGGAGCTCAGGGCCGCAGAGAACGTACATGTTTTCAAGAACAGGCTCAAGACCCACCTTTTTAATTTAGCTTTTACCTAACGTTTATTTATTTTATGCTTATTTATTCTATCCTGTTATTCTATTTACATTATTACTAGTTCTGCATATGAACCTCTTCCGTCTTGCATTGTGAAGGATGGCATTGGGCCCAGTATTCTGTTTTTAATGAACTTGTCTTCTGGCTATGTTCCCTCTGTTTTTAAACATGCTATAGTGCAACCTGGGGCCTGTTCTTCGTACCGCGCTAAGTGAGTTAGCTGGATGAGATTGTTGACGATTTCGCGTGATCCTGGATCGTTCGGTTCCCCGAAGCCCATCCGGGACTTGCTGTCATAGCAACAGAGCCGTAAGCGTAAACCTGCTGGGGAGCAGGCTTACTTTATGTAAACAGGATTAGATCGCGGCCACGCAGGTATGCCCGCGTCATTCATACGAAAGCAACAGCGATATTCCACCACTGTTTCACCATAAATAAATAACATCAATGTAACTAAAGACAATGCAGCACCTGATCCATTTATTGATGTCACACAGATACATACAGGTCATTTCCTAAAACAGGGAAATGAACTATTAACATTCTATTACATGTATGTGATTATTACAGATGTAATTCATATTTCAGAGTAGTAATTGTAAATTACTTCGTGTAATCAAGATGGGAGACCACGGCTATAAAAGCGAAGGTGGATTTGGGAAGCCTGTCGCAGCCATGTCCTGTCCGTATACGCGAGCAACCCATTGCAGAAGGTGCAAGATTGATAAGGAGAGTTTACAGAATTCAGCGTATATTGCGGGACAGACAGGATCCTTTAGCTCAGCGCGACAGTGTGCTCATAGAGAGATATCGATTTCCCCGTGAGGGTATTATTTACTTAACCAACTTGTTGACGAGGGGGTGCAGGACCACCACCTGTCTTTTTTTTTGCTCTGCCCTTTTCTTGGTTGCTGTTATAAACAAACAGATTATTCCAGGGTCTCTTTCCAAGAGACTAAAAGCAATATAAGTGATAAATATTACCATTCTGTAGAATATTCTTATATTTCACTTTTACCTGTTCCCATGTTCTAGTGGGTCCTGTCGTGGCTCTAATGTGAAAGAGGATATAATATAACATATTATAATATAATGTAATGTAATATAATATTGGATAATATAGTGTAATATAATAAATCTACCCTACCGCCTACTGGTGTTGGCCAGAGGGGCCGATGGCGCGATATGGCAGCCTGGCTTCTGTCAGTCTGCCCCAGGGCAGCTGTGGCTACAACCGTAGCTGCCTCCACCAGTGTGTGAATGTGAGAGTGACTGAATAGTGGCATTGTAAAGCGCTTTGGGTGCCTTGAAAAGCGCTATATAAATCCACTCCATTATTATTGTTATTATTAAATTACTTACGAGTTTAATTTGTCAGCAACTTCCTGCCAGCCCTCGCTCCTTGCTTTTGCAGCCTTTGCAGTGTTCCCTTGCGTTCTGATTAAACTCTGAAACTCCTGAAATCCCTCACTCAAGAGTTCTTGCTCTGCTGCCGAAAAATACCGAGCCGAGCGCGCTCCGTCGACATTTTCGCCGACCAATCAGAGGGTTGCCGATCAATGTTTCTACTATCGATGCGTAGCCCCTTTTACGACACCCAGTGATGTCACATTACTGCATCCAGCTGTACTAATCGTCAACAGCAGGTGTGTTCGGGGAACCGGATTAGCGAGCTCACGGTTAGCGCGATGGTTTGGTCTTGGATGTTTCATTTGATCTTGGATGTAGTAAGCGACGTACGAAGCACAGGGCCCTGTTCTTAAAAAAAGGTGTCTTGATCATTGTGATTTTGTTAATTATACAAGTCATGCCAAACTTTTACCAGCATGTCTCATGTCCAACGAGAGGGGATCGGATTTTGGATCACTGCTACACGCCATACAAGCAGGGCTACAAAGCTGTCTCACACCCGGCTTTTGGGAAGTCTGACCACAATGCCATCTTCCTCATCCCCCAGTATAAACAAAGCATACGGAGGGAGGACGTGACCACGAGGGAGGTAAAATGGTGGACTGCCCAATCAGAAGCTACGCTACAGGATGCACTCAACGACGTCGACTGGGACATGTTCAGAGCATGCGCAGTCGACATCAACGAGTTTACGGAAGTAGCAGTATGCTTCGTCAATATGCTAGCGGAGGAGATTATCCCCACTGCGAGAGTCACCACATTCCCAAACCAGAAACCGTGGATGGACAGATCGATCCGCACTGCAGTAAACGCCAGGACCGCCTCCTACAACGCGGGTCTCGCCACTGGCGATATGAGCGCCTACAAAGCGGCCTCATACAGCGCGCGGTGAGAGATGCCAAACGCCGGTACCGGGAACGTGTGGAGTCCCGCTTCCACCAGGGCGACACACGGAGTATGTGGCACGGACTCCGCACCATTACGGACTACAAAGCCAGGGACACTGCGCCGATCAACGCCGACTCTGCATTCACCAACGAGCTGAATCGGTTCTACGCCCGTTTCGAGGTTAGCCAGGCGGCTAATGCTATCTACCGCCTGGCTACCGAGGACAGTGACGTCATCAGCGAGAGACCGGTGACCAGCATCGCGGAGCATGACGTCCGAGCGGCACTGAGGAGAGTGAACACAAGGAAAGCGGCGGGGCCAGACGGCATCACCGGCCGTCTGCTGCGCTGCTGTGCTGACCAGCTAGCAGGTGTGTTCACTTACATCTTCAACGAGTCCCTGGCGAAGTCTGTGGTCCCCACATGCTTCAAAAGATCCACCATCATCCCTGTGCCCAAGAACAGCAAACCCTCATCCCTGAACGATTACCGGCCAGTTGCACTGACCTCGGTAGTAATGAAGGTGTTTGAGAGGCTGCTGAAGAACATCATCTCCTCCGCCATCCCAGACACCACAGATCCGCTGCAGTTCGCCTACAGATCCAACAGATCCACAGAGGATGCCATCGCCCACGTCCTACACACCACTCTCAGCCACGTGGACAAGAAACAGGGTAACTATGTGCGAATGCTGTTTGTTGATTACAGTTCAGCGTTTAACACAATAGTGCCCTGCAGACTGTTCACAAAGCTGAGGGATCTGGGACTTAACAGCCGTCTGTGTGCATGGGTGTTGGACTTCCTCACTGGCAGAACTCAGGTGGTGAGGGTGGGCAGGTGCTTCTCCAACAGCATCACCATCAACACAGGAGCACCTCAGGGATGTGTCCTCTCGCCACTGCTCTACTCCCTCTACACTTCAGACTTTGTGGCCACCCATGGCTCCAACACCATTGTGAAGTTTGCTGACGACACAGTGGTGTTGGGTGCCATCTCCAACAACGATGAGGCGGCCTACATGGATGAAGTGAAGAATCTGGCATCGTGGTGCCAGGACAACCACCTCCAGCTGAACGTCAGCAAGACCAAGGAGCTGGTGGTGGACTTCAGAAGGAGTCAGCACAGAGACTACAAGCCCATTATCATCAATGGAGCTCCAGTGGAGAGGGTGCAGTCCTTCAAGTATCTTGGTGTCCACATCTCCTCAGACCTGACATGGGCTGCCCACATTCAGGTCCAGACCAAAAAGGCTAGGCAGCGCCTGTATCACCTACGAACGCTGCTGCAGGATTGCTCTCCCCCCGCTTCAGGACACCTACACCAGGAGATGCCGGACTAGAGCAGCGCAGATACTGAAGGACCCGTCCCATCCAGGCAACAAACTGTTCCAACTTCTGCAATCTGGTAGAAGGTTCCGCATCTTCCGGGCAAGGACAGAGAGACTCAAGAGGAGCTTCTATCCCCAAGCCATCCGTGCCCTAAACACACACACCCGCCCTCTCACATCATCTATAATTGACTGAGTCAGGACTCTTCCAGACACTCTAAACCAAGGCACAATGTACATTTCAATTCCTTTAATTTTAAATATGTTTATATTGTCTATCCTGTAAAATAGTCAGATGTCTATTCATATTAATGTACAGAATTCACCTGCTTTCTGCTACTACTGCACATTCACCCAATGTATATACTATAAACACCCAGCACGCCCCTGCGGGCGGTTTATCCTTCAAGCTCGGGTCCTCTACCAGAGGCCTGGGAGCTTGAGGGTCCTGCGCAGTATCTTAGCTGTTCCCAGGCCTGCGCTCTTCTGGACAGAGATCTCCGATGTTATTCCCGGGATCTGCTGGAGCCACTCGCCTAGCTTGGGAGTCACCGCACCTAGTGCTCCGATTACCACGGGGACCACCGTTACCTTCACCCTCCACATCCTCTCGAGCTCTTCTCTGAGCCCTTGGTATTTCTCCAGCTTCTCGTGTTCCTTCTTCCTGATATTGCTGTCATTCGGAACCGCTACATCGATCACTACGGCCGTCTTCTTCTGTTTGTCTACCACCACTATGTCCGGTTGGTTAGCCACCACCATTTTGTCCGTCTGTATCTGGAAGTCCCACAGGATCTTAGCTCGGTCATTCTCCACCACCCTTGGGGGCATCTCCCATTTTGACCTCGGGACTTCTAGGTTATACTCGGCACAGATGTTCCTGTACACTATGCCGGCCACTTGGTTATGGCGTTCCATGTATGCCTTGCCTGCTAGCATCTTGCACCCTGCTGTTATGTGCTGGATTGTCTCTGGGGCATCTTTACACAGCCTGCACCTGGGGTCTTGCCTGGTGTGATAGACCCCAGCCTCTATGGATCTTGTACTCAGAGCTTGTTCTTGTGCTGCCATGATTAGTGCCTCTGTGCTGTCTTTCAGTCCAGCTTTGTCCAGCCACTGGTAGGATTTCTGGATATCAGCCACCTCCTCTATCTGCCGGTGGTACATACCGTGCAGGGGCCTGTCCTTCCATGATGGTTCCTCGTCTCCCTCCTCTTTCTTGGGTTTCTGCTGCCTGAGGTATTCACTGAGCACTCGGTCAGTTGGGGCCATCTTCCCAATGTATTCTTGGATGTTCGTTGTCTCATCCTGGACTGTGGTGCTGACACTCACCAGTCCCCGGCCCCCTTCCTTCCGCTTAGCGTACAGCCTCAGGGTGCTGGACTTGGGGTGAAACCCTCCATGCATGGTCAGGAGCTTTCTTGTCTTTATGTCAGTGGCTTCTATCTCCTCCTTTGGCCAGCCTATTACCCCAGCAGGGTACCTGATCACGGGCAGGGCGTATGTGTTGATGGCCCGGATCTTGTTCTTACCATTCAGCTGACTCCTCAGGACTTGCCTGACCCTCTGCAGGTACTTGGTGGTTGCAGCCTTTCTAGCGGCCTCTTCATGGTTCCCATTTGCCTGCGGGATCCCCAGGTACTTGTAACTGTCCTCTATGTCTGCAATGTTGCCTTCTGGTAGTTCAATCCCCTCAGTTCTGACTACCTTCCCTCTCTTTGTTACCATCCGACTACACTTCTCCAGTCCGAACGACATTCCAATGTCATTGCTGTATAGCCTGGTAGTGTGGATCAGTGAATCGATGTCTCGTTCACTCTTGGCATACAGCTTGATGTCATCCATGTACAGGAGGTGGCTGACAACTGCTCCGTTCCGTAGTCGGTATCCGTAGCCAGTCTTGTTAATGATCTCACTGAGGGGGTTCAGGCCTATGCAGAACAGCAGTGGGGACAGAGCATCTCCTTGGTAGATCCCGCACTTGATGGTAACTTGTGCTATGGGCTTGGAGTTGGCCTCTAGTGTTGTACGCCACATCCCCATTGAGTTCCTGATGAAGGCTCTTAGGGTCCCATTGATCTTGTACAATTCTAGGCATTCCAGTATCCAGCTGTGGGGCATTGAGTCATAGGCCTTCTTGTAATCAATCCAGGCAGTGCACAGGTTGGTCAGTCTGGTCTTGCAGTCTCGGCTGATTGTTCTGTCTACCAGTAGCTGGTGTTTTGCACCTCTGGTATTCTTGCCAATTCCTTTCTGTGTCCCGCTCATGTATTGACCCATGTGCCTGTTCATCTTAGCCGATATGATGCCTGACAGGAGCTTCCATGTAGTACTGAGGCAGGTTATTGGTCGGTAGTTGGAGGGGACCGGTCCCTTCTTGGGGTCCTTGGGGATCAGGACCGTCCGGCCTTCAGTTAGCCATTCCGGGTGTCTCTCGTTAACTAGCAGCTGGTTCATTTTTGCTGCCAGACGCTCGTGGAGTGCAGTCAGCTTCTTCAGCCAGTAGGCGTGAACCATGTCGGGCCCTGGTGCTGTCCAACTCTTCATACTGGAGACCCTTTCTTGGATATCTGCCACTGTGATGGTTACTGGACCCTGTTCAGGGAGGTCGCTGTGGTCTGCCCTCAGATCCACTAGCCACTGAGCATTGCCGTTATGGGTTGCATCCTTCTCCCATATGCTCTTCCAGTATTGCTCCGTCTCCAGCCTTGGTGGTGCTGTTCTCTTATTGTTCCCTTGCCACTGAGAGTACACCTTTGCTGGTTCTGTGGAGAACAGCTGGTTTATTCTCCTGCCTTCTATCTCTCTGGTGTACCTCCTCAAGCGGCTGGCCAAGGCTGTGAGTCTTTGCTTGGCAGTTTCCACGGCCTCAGGTATGGACAGCTTGCTGTATTTCTTAGGCACCTTATTTGTCGCACCTTTCTGCAACTCTGTTAGTTGGCTAACCTCCCTCCGTGCTACTTTGATCTTGCCCTCTAGCCTCCTTCTCCATGGAGGGTACTGCCCCTTGTGGCTGTTCAACTTGTAGCCAAGCATCTCACTGATCACTGCTGCCGTATTGTAGATCAGCTTGTTAGTGTCGGTAATCGTGGTTGTAGGTATTGCCCGTAGTGCTGCATTAACATCATCTAGCAGACCTTCTGAGGGTACTTCACGTAATCTTGGTAACCGGCTACGGGGGATCCAGGTTTCAAGCTTGGCCATGATCCTATTTTTCAGGTCAGTTCCTCTCGCACTCAACGATCCTTCTCCTATCGCACTTGGGGCTATGTACCCAATCTCGGGTGGGGGTGATGATATCTCCCCCCTGACCTGGCGTCCTGACTCCTCCTTGCCGTAGCATTTGTGTTGTACCTCGTCAATCTCTAGCTGTGAGAGCAGTCCCTTCTTTCGAATGTTGGAACACTGAGCTACTAGTTGTTTCGCCGTCATTGTGGATGTTGGGTATCGAAGAATCCATAGGTCCCTCATCCTATTCATGTAGCCCCTTCCGCCGGGGTTACTTGCGTAGTAGCATTCCAACAACGCCCTGTTTTCGTCCCTTGCCCACCGATGCCTTCTTGTTCCAGTAGCCCACTTTTCGTCAGGGTGCCCTGGTTCCTCAACACCTGACGCGGACCTTGTTGATCCGGGCGACGTCCGAGCCGGCATGCCTTCATATTTATCTGTCTCGCTCATGTCTGCGGTAGGCTTGCTTAGCATAGGGGGTCTAGCCTTAGGACCCTTACTGGATACAGACGCCCCAGGCAGGAATCGAACTTGCGATCCTCTGTTCCAAAGGCGTGTAGTTTAACCACTACGCTATCCAGCGTATATATATATATATATAATGTTCTTCCTCTACATCCCCCCCCCCCATTTTTTTGCACATGTCGAGGAGCGTGTCAGGCTACATTTCACTGTGTGTTATACTTGTATAACTATGCATGTGACAAATAAAGAACCTTGAACCTTGAACTTCCGTTCCTCTCCAAAATCCCAGAGAAGATAGTTCTCTCGCAACTCCAGGCTTACCTGGATGCACATGACATCTGTGATAAATTTCAATCTGGTTTTAAACCACGCCACAGCACTGAAACAGCTTTGCTGAGAGTCCTTAATGATCTTCTCTTAATTACTGATTCGGGGCATTCTGCTGTATTAGTCTTGTTGGATTTGTCCCCAGCCTTTGACATGGTTGACCATAATATTTTATTAACAAGGTTAGAATGCACTGTGGGCATTCGGGGCGAAGCCCTTAACTGGTTCAAATCATACCTTTTGAACAGGTCTTTCTCTGTTACCTTGGGTACTTATTCTTCCTCAACTGCATCCTTATGCTGTGGTGTGCCCCAAGGCTCTGTGCTTGGCCCAATGTTATTCTCATTATATATGCTCCCCCTAGGCTTAATCGTTGAAAAATATAACATTTCTTATCACCTCTATGCCGATGATATACAGATTTATTTTAAATTAGATGATGACGACATTGCTTCTTCGTTGCACTGCTTCCTCGAGTGCATGAGAGAAGTCAGAGAATGGCTTTCAGACAATTCCCTTATCCTGAATGAAAAGAAAATGGAGATTGTGGTGTTTGGCAACCATATCCCTTGGGGCCTATCAGCTGATACCTTTGGTTCCTTTGCCACTTCTTTCTCTGCCTCAGTTAGTAAACTAGGTGTCCTGCTGGACAGCTCTTTCAAATTTAACAAACAAGTGTCTTCAGTAATCAAATCTAGCTTTCACCAACTGCGCCTTATTGCCAAGGCTAAGCACTATGTCCCTCACAAAGATCTTGTAAAGCTCATTCATGCTTTTGTCACTTCTAGATTGGATTACTGTAACTCCCTCTACTTTGGTCTTCACTCCGCTCTCCTTCACAGACTTCAGCTTGTCCAGAATGCTGCGACTCGCCTCCTGACTGGCACTAGAAAGCATGCCTCTATCACCCCAGTTCTTATGGATCTGCATTGGTTACCCATAAAAAATTGCATTGAATTTAAAATATTGTTGCTCACCTTTAAAATTATAAATAATTTAGCCCCTCGTTAACAGAGAAAGCCTGTGAGTCCCGCACATTTGTTACACCTTAAAGATGTAAGATTAAAACACTTCCATTGCTCTGCCGTCTCTGTGACAGTGAGAACCACGTGTTTTCAGGGTATTCCTGCTCAAACACACAGTGATGTTTTTGACTAGTTTATCTGCTTAGCAATTTAATTAAAAACTTTTAGATAACTTCTGTTTTCATAGTATAATCTTCACGTGCTTCATCCGAAGCACACTCTCTGTGTACTCACAACCTAACTTATAGACAAAGTATTCACTCACGTAGCCGACTCGTTAGCACCATGGCTACTTCACCTGTCCCTCCTGCACTTTCTTGCTCATTGTGTCAGATGTTTAGTTAGTCAGCGTCTCTACCACCTCAGACGCTTGAGAGACTTCCAACTGCCCTCCAAGGTGCTCAGGAACTTTTACTCCTCCACCATAGAGAGCATCCTGACGGGAAACATCTTAACCTGGCTCGAGAACAGCACCATGCAGGACAGACGAGCTCTACAGAGGGTTGTGCGGTCAGCTGAGCGCACCATCCGCTCCGAGCTCCCTGACCTGCACTCAATCTACAGCAGGCGGTGCTGGACCAAGGCCAGGAAGATGGTGAAGGACCTCAGCCATCCCAACAACAGACTGTTCTCTCTGTTGAGGTCAGGAAAGCGATTCCGCTCCCTGAAGACCAACACAGAGAGACTGAGGAGGAGCTTCTTCCCGCAGGCGATACGGTCTCTCAATCACACAACCACACAGTACTGACCCACACATACAGTTCTTACACACACTGGACATTCTGGACATTGTTTCACTTCATTACTTAAATCACGCTGCTGTTATTGTGTATATATTTATTTATATTTCTTCATACATTCTTATATAGTTCTATATTGTGTATTTTGTTGTACAGTTATTTTATTTTCAACTTTAATTTATATATTTTATCTTATTCTTCCCAGTTAAATTTACCCTTCATTCTAATTTGTGTTGTACAGTTATTTCATTTTTAACCTTAATTTATATTTTATTCCTTCCTAGTTAAATTTACCCTTTTTAATTTTTCATATTTATTTCCTATCTTATTCATAGCCTTTTCCTTTTTTTGTTTTCTTTAGGTCACGAGCAGTTGTCCAAGCATTTCACTACATATCGTACTGTGTATGACTGTGTCCGTGACAAATAAAATTTGAATTTGAATTTGATTTTCCTCGGCCTCCTTTAGCAGTAATGATATCTGTAACAAATGTAGCATATTTGCAGCTCTGGAGGCCAGGATTACTGAATTGGAGACTCGGCTTCACACCCTTCATTCACCCGTAGCTAGCCAGGCCTCTGTAGCTGGTGCAGCCGAAGATAGCGTAGGCCCCGCTAGCTGTTCCCCGGCAGACCCCAAGCAGCTGGGGAAAGAGGGCGGCTGGGTGACGGTGAGGAGGAACATAGTCCTAAACAGCAGCCCCAGGTACACCACCAACCCGTTCATGTGTCTAACTGTTTTTCCCCACTCGGCGACACACCCGCCGGGGGTCAAACTCTGGTAATTGGTGATTCTGTTCTCAGACATGTGAAGCTAGAGACACCGGCAACCATAGTCAATTGTCTTCCAGGGGCCAGAGCAGGCGACATTGAAGGAAATTTAAAACTGCTGGCTAAGGGTAAACCTAAGTTCAGTAAAATCATAATTCACGTTGGCAGTAATGAATTGAATTATCGTAAGTGCTCTATACTCAAAATATGTGTTGTGTTCATGCAAAATAAAGCTAGGAACAGGGTATAGCTATCCAATTATTCACATAATTAAATGTATATATTATGTATATTTTACCTAATTATTGTCTAAGCCACGAGTTTCCTTCAAATAATATTGGCACAGAATCTTAAAGAAAGCAGACAGAAAGCTTGAGGATGCATTACAACAGTGATATATGAAAATTAAAATCATCCCCAGCATGATGGGGGAATAGGTGGCTAATGCTAACAGACTGAGCCCTTCTGAGAGCTGGAGCTGAACTACGTATAGCAAAACTATTGGCTGCAAGATGCAAGGTGTAGACTGGCACAGAAAATCTCAAGTGTCATGCTTGGATCAGTTGCAACAAATGGATTGTCAAAAGTGCTTTAATCTGACGATGCAATCAGAAGAAAAGCCAAGCTGATGCACTGAGAACACTGAACCTTCTGCTTTTTTCCTCAGCCCTTTTTGTTCTTTGGAAAATTAGTTAAAAACATGGATAAATGTCATATAAAGTGAAGGATCTGTCCTGACTTTACACAATTTAATTTAAGTGGCACAATCCAAAAGAGATAAGGTTAAAAGGCAGCAAGCTGATGACTGATGAGTAGCCGGCGAGCTCAGTAGGTGCTCGAGTTACTGTGTGGTGGGGTGAGCAGTCTGAGAAATGTTTGGGGGCAAATTTAACACTATAGTAGAGCTGGGGGTAGCCTTCCAGGTAGATACGCTGATATGTGAGGGGGAGGAGAAGGAAGGGAAGAGAAGTAAAGTATGTAGATGGGCAGGGATGGAGGAGGGTGTCAGACGGGCAGGAGGAGGGTTTTTAATTCAGATTTCATGTGGGCTCACTCAGCAGTCACTGGAGTCTAAAGTGACTCTGGGGAGCCTCACAGTTCTATATGCAAATAGAGCAACGCACCTGGCCAGTGGAGCAGGCCTGCTGAGAGGTTACTTATGCAAATCTGATTGAGTGAGACCATACTGCCAGTGCACGATGTGTGCAGGAGTGTTCGCACACATACACACGGGCAAACAGGCAGCTATATTTCACTGGGGCCCCGGGATGCCATGTTCCCCAAAATAGAGGTGGCAGACAGAGAAGAACAGGATAAAGGGAAAAAATAACAGGGACGGGGGGAAGAATTAAAATGACACGACACACAGATAAGGGTGCTGGAGCGGGAATGGAGGAGGACAGGCGGTTCTGAGCGGCGCCGGAGAAAGGAGAGCACAGAGCAGGACAGGGAAAGGTAAGAGCAGCATAATTCTTCTGGACATAATAGCGTCTCTCGCTCCCGCCGTCGTCACCTCCCCCCGCTCTCCTATTATGCGACTCGTGGGCACTAGGTAATTTTCTATGCACGTGTTGTAAATGGGCTGGAATCCCAATATGGCTAACACCTCCCTCCCCCTCCTCCCTTAGAGGCTGGCATTAACCTGCTGATTAAGTGGTAGAGCTTGGCTGGAGCTCAATCTCAGCCTGATGCACGGGCCCATGATGTAGACAAATGACTAGAAATCACAGTGGCATGAACGGGGCTCTCAGCCAGGCTGCCCTCCACCCCAGTGGCTCCGGCCTCAGGCACAACACATTAACAAAGACACGTTTAGTATGATTATTGATAACAGCGCGCGTAATGTAACAAACCAGCGTGTGTGAGGATAAAACTTTGTGATCATGTTCCACAGTGCTGAAGTGAGCTCCTCCCTGTGTCACACAACATTATACTGAGTATATTTATGTTGGATTCAATGTTTGGTAGAGATTCTGTCCATTTCATATCACACCATGTGTTGACTGCTCACTGAAAAAAGTCTGAAACCTTTCTTTTGTTCTAAAACAACAGGCATGACATTTAACATTGATACTAAACGTTGGTAAGTCCAGAAAAATTCAACCAGTCAGGAAGTTCAAAGCAGCGAACACAACAAGTCAGGGAAAACTCCAACTTATAATTAATAGAGTAAGGATAAGCAAGAATTAAAACAATAACATCACCAGGAAACATCATGGAAGCAACCCTGGCCCTTCTTGCAGCATTTCACTGACCTATTAGGAGAGATTGGGCAGTTCATGGAGCACAAGGGGAAACCAGTGGCTGCAGGATCTCGCTTTTATTGTACACATTACAGAGTTTGGAGTTTGCATGTTCTCTCCATGTTTTCTTGGGTTCTCTCCAAATACTCCGCCTTCCTGTCACAGTCCAAAGACGTGTACTTAGTGGGCTTAGGTTAACTGCCCACAGGTGTGAAGGATTTTCTGTCTCTCTGTGTCCACCCTGTCAGATTTGGCGGCCTCTCCAGGGTCTGCCTCTGCCTCTAAGATGACTTAAATAGGGTCCAGCCTCACAATGACCCTGATAGGAGAATGAGAGGAAGAGAAAGGATGGATTACAGACCACTTGTGGTGACCATCCTCACTTTCCCTGTCTAAGAAATGTTTGCCCCACTGGAACTGGAACTGATATGAAACTGACAGCAAACCTTTCAGGTCTTTGATGAGCTTTTTGCTCATCATTCACACTCGGTGCTCCTGATCTTCCTGCTGCACGAATCCCACTAATTACCACCATTATAGACCAACCTCTCTGACTATTTGTGCAGGAATGACCTGTAACTACAGGTCACTGTGCCCCCAATACAACCCTCACAGCACACAGCCACACATCTTCAAATACTAACAATATTGGTGCAATACTCAGGACCAGGATGAAGCCACATTGTTTGTCATGAATCCAAGATTCAGCTGTTCAACAGACCCTCCTCATGAAAGGAGGCTGTTTATACCACAGAGTTTATAACACTGACTGAAACTCTTAACTATTAAACACACGTTTAAATTCAGCAAACACACACTCAGGTTTGCACTCTTACAGTGTGAATAAAAACTCTATCAGGTGTATCCTAATAGGATTTTTTAGCTCATTATGATAAACGAGTACTTGATTAAACTAGGACTGATCACCAAGTGACCATCCTACCATGCTTCATACAAGGACCAACGTGCTGCAGGAGTCAACACAGAGCATCACGAGCCTCCATCATATTTCACAAATTCACTGTGAACTACAAGGATCAGGAAAGAGGGGGCGAGGTGTCTGCCGCACTGTTTCATTGCTCTTTACGTTTGAATTGGCTTGAGCTCATTTCTTCTGTCATGCGTGTCATCACATCTGACATCAGTCACTCCATCTGACATCCGCTGTCTAATTAGTTTTACCAGATATTCATGGAGATACCTTTCCTTAGTGTGTCTGGTAACATGTCAATTTGCTCCTTAGGATGTCTCATGGCGTGAAGAACTGACTCAGACAAATTAATTTGATAAATCACAACTGCAGTGTGATGTGAGGGCGGGGCGTGAACGAGGACAGCCCTGTTTGTGTACATATGTAATCCACAGATAGAGGACGCTTTAATCTGCTCTACACAGAAAGCTATAACCTCAGCACATCTGATGCTTCTCCCTTGAAAAAAGAATGACTGGCTACCAGCTCAACTCAGAACTACAATGGATTTGTTTGCCTTTCCTAACTGGGAGGTGGAAAACCAGCCAACGAAATCACTGGAGGGAAAAATAATGCAGTGTCTAGCTAATAATAACATAACCCTTTGTCGTTAGTCAATGCTTCTCGCTCAAGTAATGGCCCAATTAAGGGAAACCAACCCTGGCCCTCTGTATGTACATCATAAATTGATTATCTCACCATGAGCAGACGGCCCAGTGCTTCCAGATCACAGATAACAGAGACAGTCTTTGTGCACGTGTGGAAAGTCAGGCCGGGCCCAAACTGGGCTAATAAGCAACAGTTTTCACACTTGTTTAGGCTTAAGAGTGCTCATGCAAACAACTGGAGTGGAAGAACGGGAAATAAGGAGTGGGGGGTACATGGTGGATTGCTGACTTGTTCTGTGCTTTTGTCTATTACCTCTTCACTGTACACTTGTCTCTCTTTCACATCATTAGACTCCTGTCCTGTCTTTGTCTGCACTTCCTGTTCCTGTTTGTACAGTTATGTGTGTTATCAGCCCGATCTCACACACTCTGCTAAAGCTCAACACTACTTTACTGGCTTTGATGAGTTCTTGATAATCTGACAGCAGTTTTCAGAGAGTCAGCTGATGAGGTTCCCTCTTAGTCCGTCTCCTGTTCCCAAACAATGGTAGCTGGACTGGTACTCATGCACTGCCTTTGTACTCACTTTGAGTAGATATCCTCCACTCATTCCACTCATTCCACTCATTCCACTCCCCATCTGCTCCGTGATAGACGAGCAACAGGATCCCTGCCTCGGTGACTGACAGCCTCCCTAATTGTATCTACTCATTCATGACAATTTGATTAAAGTATTATGCCAGTCTCACCCCCTGTTTGTTCCCCCAACCCAAATCAAATAATCAAATATACACACACACACACACACACACACACACATATATATATATATATATATTAGGGGTGCAACGATACACAAAATTCACGGTTCGGTTCGGTTCGATACTTTGGTGTCACGGTTCGATATTTTTTCGATACAAAAAAAATGTTCATGCCTTTTTAATTTGTCATTTATTAAAATTATAAATATATATTTTAACTCAAAAGTACAGTTTTTAAATTTAACTCTAACCCTTGTGCGTTTTTTTTATTTTGACAGCGAATGCGCACCTGCGGACCACTTATGTGCAGCCCTGGTTATTTAGCTCGTCATATTGCAGCCACAGAAATTCTTTTGTCCATGAAACCATAAAGCTGCACTTTCTTTTTGCCTTATAGTCTGATTTGTCATAACTTCTCCTGCTGCTTTTACACACGCACTCACATAAGCTCAGCGATTCTCTGCGCGATCAACCTCTCACATGTTTAAGCTGCGGGAGATTTCACTTGTCATGTTTGCATAGTAAGCTAACGATTAATAAGACGATGTCAGAGTAATTGGTGCACAAATTATCATCACTCACCAATCAGTGCTGTCGCTCTCTATACACAGTTCGTGCGATTGCAAAGTGAAAGCAAAAAAACAAGCGCAAATTCAAACGCGACTTCAATATGTCACATATTGACAGTGGCTCACCGATGCCAATGACATAATTACCCAGCTACATTTCTGAAAGAATGCAAAAGCATTGACATATATTTTTCCTTCCTACAATAGCCCGACGGGCAGGGAAGAGATAGATTTTGGTAGCCCGACTGAAAAAATCGCTAGCTCCGGGACGTCGGGCTAGCGATATTGCGAGCCCTGTATCTGATTGAGGAATCACTCATCTTTGGAAAAGAGAGTTTATTACAGAGAAATGGCTCTTTCCAAAATAAAAGCTATACTATCCGCTTCTTCTGGGCTATATTCTCAGCAGCATAAGGAGAATCATGTGCTAACAGCTGTCTAAATGACTCGGCTAAAGTTAGTAGCATGCTTGTTGTTTTTGTCTTTGCACTAGGATGATGTCGGTGTAAATGTGCAGTCATATTCGTTGTGTTCCCACTAGTGATTTCAGGTTAATCTCGTTGAAATGACCTTAACGCCACAACACGGCAAATCTCCGTTAACGAGCTACCGCCGATCGCCCCGTGCATGGGGCTAGACGGCCAACACGTTAACGAGCTAACTGCGCTAACACACTAGTTCACACCAATGTAATTGAGCATTGCATGGCACATCCAACATACTGTTTTACTTTAGTCCATGACTCGCTTACCTTCAGGGTCATACGTCACATGAAAACCAAAATAATTCCAAACGCCAGATCTGAATGAGAGTGGGGGAGGTCCATGTTGCTGAGAGCTTAACTTCTGTCTCGCTAGCTTGCCCTGTGCTCTTCCTCCTGACTATGCTGTCTGTGTGGAGCGCTCAGTGGATCTGCGCTCGACAGTGCAGCCTAGGCGGAGTAGTCGAACACAGATTCACTGAGCGCTCCACACAGACAGCATCGTCAGAAGGAAAATTGATAAAATAAATTACAAATGTTGTATTGTTCGATACATATGCGTACCGAACCGAAAGCACTGTATCGAACGGTTCAATATCGATACGAATATCGTTGCACCCCTAATATATATATTAGGGGTGCAACAATACACAACATTCACGGTTCGGTTCGATACTTTGGTGTCACGGTTCGATATTTTTTCGATACAAAAAATGTTCATGCCTTTTTAATTTGTCATTTATTAAAATTGTAAATATATATTTTAACTCAAAGGTACAGTTTTTAAACTTAATGTTGCTGAAACAACAAAGTAATAAAAAAATTAATCTATCTGATCGAGGAATCACTCATCTTTGGAAAAGAGAGTTTATTACAGAGAAATGTCTCTTTCCAAAATAAAAGCTCTACTATACGCTTCTTCTGGGCTATATTCTCAGCAGCATATTAAACATATCAGGTCCCCATAAGGAGAATCCTGTGCTAACGGCTGTCTAAATGACTCGGGTAAAGTTTGTAGCATGCTTGTTGTTTTTGTCTTTGCACTAGGATGATGTCGGTGTAAATGTGCAGTCATATTTGTTGTGTTCCCACTAGTGCTTTCAGGTTAATCTCGTTGAAATGACCTTAACGCCACAACACGGCAAATCTCCGTTAACGAGCTACCTCTGATCGCCCCGTGCATGGGGCTAGACGGCCAACACGTTAACGAGCTAACTGCGCTAACACACTAGTTCCCACCCATGTAATTGAGCATTGCATGGCACATCCAACATACTGTTTTACTTTAGTCCATGACTCGCTTACCTTCAGGGTCATACGTCACATGAAAACCAAAATAATTCCAAACGCCAGATCTGAATGAGAGTGGGGGAGGTCCATGTTGCTGAGAGCTTAACTTCTGTCTCGCTAGCTTGCCCTGTGCTCTTCCTCCTGACTATGCTGTCTGTGTGGAGCGCTCAGTGGATCTGCGCTCGACAGTGCAGCCTAGGCGGAGTAGTCGAACACAGATTCACTGAGCGCTCCACACAGACAGCATCGTCAGAAGGAAAATTGATAAAATAAATTACAAATGTTGTATTGTTCGATACATATGCGTACCGAACCGAAAGCACTGTATCGAACGGTTCAATATCGATACGAATATCGTTGCACCCCTAATATATATATATATATATATATATATATATATATTAGGGGTGCAACAATACACAACATTCACGGTTCGGTTCGATACTTTGGTGTCACGGTTCGATATTTTTTCGATACAAAAAATGTTCATGCCTTTTTAATTTGTCATTTATTAAAATTGTAAATATATATTTTAACTCAAAGGTACAGTTTTTAAACTTAATGTTGCTGAAACAACAAAGTAATAAAAAAATTAATCTATCTGATCGAGGAATCACTCATCTTTGGAAAAGAGAGTTTATTACAGAGAAATGTCTCTTTCCAAAATAAAAGCTCTACTATACGCTTCTTCTGGGCTATATTCTCAGCAGCATATTAAACATATCAGGTCCCCATAAGGAGAATCCTGTGCTAACGGCTGTCTAAATGACTCGGGTAAAGTTTGTAGCATGCATGCTTGTTGTCTGCTTCCTCTTGTCTTTGCACTAGGATGATGTCGGAGTAAATGTGCAGTCATATTCGTTGTGTTCCCACTAGTGCTGTCAGCGTTAATCTGAAATGACGTTAACGCCACAACACAGCAAATCTCCGTTAACGCGTGGGGCTGGACGGCGTCAACAAGCTAACTGTGCTAACACACTAGTTCCCACCATTTAATTGAGCATTGCGTCGCACATCCAACATGCTGTTTTACTTTAGCTTACCTTCAGGGTCATACTTCACATGAACAATGGCGTGTCCAGCGGGGTGGCCTGGGGGGGCACAGGCCACCCCCCCAACCAGACTGGCCACCCCAGGTGCCACCCCAAAGGTAAAACAATAAAATTCAATCAAATGTACGATTATGTTTTCACGGTGAAGCTCAGATATCCGAGTGTAAGTGAATGCAGCATCGGCTTCTGCGCTATGTGCATCACGTTAGCAAAGGTAGGAGAGCCAAGCACGAAAGACGGCACCGCAGGAAACAATTTTTCGGTGAAAGAAAATGAGGACAGAATAAATGTCCTGGTAAGTAATATTAAGTTTGTTGAGTTTAGTAAACTTCGGTGAAATTAGAATACCAAGGAAAAAAATAACACTTAAAATAACACTTAAAAGAATTATTGGAATATTTCAGACAGTATGCTACTGAGGGCAGCTAACATAAGAGTTCTGAGTTATAAGATGTAATCTAAGTCGTAACATTGCTGTATGGAGCTGCAGATTTGGTTGCAGGTTAACATAGCTGGACTGGCCATCGGGCATATGCCCGGTGACTTATTTTTTATTTTTTTTGTAATGGCATGAACAATGAGAGGTGGTGGGCTGGCCAGATGCTGGCAGATGTGTAAAAATAACTCAGTTGTTTGGTGGTGTCTATGACGGAGCTTCCACAGAGGCCAGCAGGTGGATGAGGGAAGGGGAGGCAGGAGAGCCCCGAGGCAGCCGCCAGTCCGAGTGTCAGGTGAACTGAACTTCAGGTAAGAAGTTATGACCTGCAGTCTATCTGGGTCAGATATAAACCAAGTTTAGGTGGAGTTTATTTTCGTTGTGCTGACTTTTTACAGTCAGTTGCAATAACTCATACTGCGTTCTAGCCAGCTTGATGGAGTTTTTAGGTGGGTGATGTTACTGATAGTGAACTTTATTTTATTCATAAGGTTAGTTAGTAGAGTTGCCAACGGCTCCTTAAAAAAATGGAATGGTCCCTCATTCAGAGAAAATATTACACGTTTCGTATTGAGCTGAGAAGAGACGCAGTTTGTCCCGGACTTTAGCTAGAATGGAAAAAGACACAAAGCTGGATTTATTCTGTCTTTGCTGCACAGATGCCTCTTCTTCTCTCATTCTCTCCCCCCTCCCTCTCCTGTTTCTACTTCAATCATGAAACTGATCAATGATCAGCTGATCGGCTTTTCTCTCTTGTTTATTTATCGCCCACTTTGCGCCAGAAAGAGGAAACCAGCGGATGTCGCGCTAAACAACAGCAGCACGTTTGATCAGCTGTTAGAATTTATTTAATATTAATTTCTAGTATCAGCTGATGTTTGCTGGAGCCACAGCTGTAAAGCTGCTGGTCATGATGTCGGTTTGGATATGTGGTGAGAGGGAAACATGAAGATGAAACCAGGAGATGTCCTTACTGAACCATCAGAGCTGAACAGGTGATGGAGAAACAGGTTTACCTTTTAGGTGACATGAATGAGTTGAAGGGAAGTTATGAACTGTTTCTGAGAGACAAATAACACCAGGATCCTTGTTTATGTAGCTGACAGCTGGTAACTGTGCAGGGGCGGATCTAGGAAGTTTTTGCCAGGGGGCCAGGTAGGGCATTAACAGGGAGAGGGGGGCACAAAGAAATACTTTTCTTTCTTATTCTCATTTAAAATATCTCGCTTTTATTAAATAATTATCTAAATCTTACAACCAAAGTTTTTATCTGACGTAAAATGTATAGAAATCATACATATACCAAAAAGACTGTACATCACTGTCACAACAGCATTTGTTTTCATTCAAAGTCTTTATGGCTTTAATACCTGGTGGGCCGGTCTGTAGTCAAAATGCCCGATTTTCTGTCCCAGTCCAGCCCTGCAGGTTAATACTGGCAGTGTCACCATGCCAGCTGACTGTATTTCATCATCAGCCAGTGTTGTTCTTGATCAATATTACCAAAGTTTACCATAAGGCAGCAGAGAAAGTATTTACTTGCTTTCAGGTTTTATTCAAATGTTAGTCTTTTCAGTTGTTTCCCCACTTTTTTCCTGTTTCAAAATCAAACACCAGTTTGTGAGAAGATTATCTTCTTTTTTTAACAGGCAGATAAAGTTTTGCATTGGCTAATTTGTCAATTGTTTGTTACAAATGTTCGTATTTTAATATTCAAAAATGTTTTTGCTCAAAACATATGTGCACTATATGTCAGTAAAAATACTATGCAAATATTGCTGTCCTTGAATGCTGAATAAACACTGACAAAGCACTGATTGTATCTCTTGTACTTTATCAACGCAGTATCTAAAAACTTTGCACCGTAGTGGTTAAAATCTCATTCTAATAAGAGTTAAAAGCGCATTCGGTTATTAGGTTTATAGGATTATTGAATTATGGTTAATGGTTGGTAGAATTTTTTTTAAACATTATCTGCTAATTACATCTGCCACCCTTCTCCAAATCTGTGCCCCTACCTGGCCCCCCCAACAAAAATTTTCTAGACACGCCACTGCACATGAAAACCAAAATAGTTCCAAACGCCAGATCTGAATGAGGGTGGGGGAGGTTCAATTTGCCATGTTGCAACGAGAGCTTAGCTTCTGTCTCGCTAGCTTGCCCTGCGCTCAGTGAATCTGCACTCGACAGTGCAGCCTAGGCGGAGTAGTCGAGCGCAGATCCACTGAGCACTCAACACAGACAGCATCGTCATAAGAAAAGTTGATAAAATAAATTAAAATGTTGTATTGTTTGATACATATGCGTACCGAACCGAAAGCACTGTATCGAACGGTTCAATATCGATACGAGTATCGTTGCACCCCTAATATATATATATATATATATATATATATATATATAGACTCCTGTCCTAAAGGAGTCTATTATTTTGTGGGAGAACACATCTTCTCATCCTTCTATATGCTTACATTAAAGCTCAAGGGTGCAGAGAGCAGCAGGTGGAACCACCACAGCACAGGCAAGACAGAGTTTCAGTGGTGTAGGGTGGAGGTGGGTTACAAAGTGGCTTGTAGATGCACATCAGCTGTAAGTGTGCAGCATAAATCTGAGATGAGTTTGGAAAAAGGCATCAGCTGAGCCAGCTGTGGGTATGGGCTGACATGGAGGTTATCTGATCTGCTCACTCAGATAGTTTCTCACATGTAGATGCAAAAATAAAACACAAGCTTAATGTTGAATACACAGGATTTTCAAAAAACAAAATCTTTTCTAAAACTCCCAAATAAAAAATGTTTGTTTGTCACAAAATGTAAAGCTATAGGAGGAGTGGAACTTTCCTTCTTTAGGTTCATCAGTCCAATCAGTGCACTCGCCCTGAAAGTGCCCATAAACACGTGGCGAGTAACCCCTTGTACTGTTTTCTGAAACAAATCCTCCATGCGTTTCTTCATCCACCACCCAAAGCACACAGAAAAACATGCTCACATACAGTATTAGTGCAGTATGTATATCCAGATACATACAAGTATGCGTGAGTACACAGGCAGAATCCCACACACGTGTATTTTTACCTTGAGTTGTCCCAGCTAAGCTTGCCCTGCCTTTGAAAGAGAAATAAATCCAACTGAAAGCAAAGGGTGATAAGGTGGCGAGAGGTTGTGTGTGTGTGTGTGTTTAAGGTGGGGGTGGGGGCAAAAATATGGCTGTGTATCATTCACCTGATTTGAATTGTAGCTCCCCCTTTTTTGAACCCCTGCCAATTCATTTTGTACATTAAAAATTGGTCAGGGTTGATAAGATTCCATTTTCATGGTTGGCAATGCAGAACTGGCGAAAGAATACAATTACAGACCCCAGAGTAAACTCTCCGAATGTCAACTTGATGTAAATGATCAGAAGGCAGGGCGCCACAAAAGAACAGGCTTCAACTTCAACAGCCCCGCCGCCACCCGTGCCCCCTCCAAACCTCCACCTCGCTCTCTTTGTGTGGCTTCTCTACTTCTTGCTCTCCGTCATCACTCGACAGCCTCTCGCCCCGGTGGTGGCAGCCAGACAGGCCTGCTGAAGTACCAAAGCTGTAGGTGCAATTTGTCCTGGAGTAGCATGGAGGGGAGACGGCGAGGCTTGTTGCAGTGTCACAGCTCCATAGCAGACTCATGCAAACGTGTTTGATGCACACGGGTCCAAAGTCAGGTTCTTTTGAGATTTGAAGCCACTGACGTGTTTTAATCAGAAACTGTGAGGAATCTAAACTCCGATTAAAACGTGTCGATTTATTTTCATTGGTTTTGACGCGTGCTGACTCCTGTTTCTGCTCTCAAGAGGAAACTCCTAATGTGACTTTCGCTGGCTTCAGCAGGGTTTCAGCATCATGCTTGTTGTAAGTTATGTGTATGCTTTAGTGCTTCAGATTCTCCATTGTACACATGCTTATACCAGACGGCTTCCAAAGAAGTCGAGATGCTGTGTAATAATAATAATAAATGTCAATGAAACCAGCCTGTGGTGAACAAATCGATCATTTAAGCTTATATATAAGTAAAATTGTGCAAATTTATCAAAAGCTGAAACCAAGATTTTAAAAAAGAAGAAGATGTTGCCTTTAAAGGTAATATTAGCAGCATGTTTTACTCTATGCTGTCATTATTTTTTAAAACAGATCAGCTATTGTTGGTACAGCTGCACGACAGTGTGAGGCCTCTCTTGATAAATAAACCAAATCTGCACAAACGTTCAGGATCAGTGGTGCTTTTGCAGACATGCAAGCACTCATGTCATCTGCATGAATGCACATCTATGAACTTAAACAAACAGTAGCCTCTTTAGCCTGAAGGCCAGTTTGATCTTAGATATGATCAGGTCCAGAAAACATGGCTTCTCCATCTTTTCTGTAGAATAAACAGCTGTTAAAAATCACAGTGCAGTGATGTAGTCTAAATGCTATGTGGTTACATGTACATATACTGCTCACATCAGGGTCTCTCGTCACTGAGTGCGAAAGGCCTTTAAGAGGTAAATTGCTGTAAATTGCAGGAACCACAGTACATTTTCCCCTGCTGGTGTTAGGTTTGATTCAGATGTCACCTCTTTTGACTATGGGGTGTCATCTGGTTTGACCTAAACCCCCTGCTACCCAGCCCCCATGGTGTCACCCAGATTTGGAGCCAGCCCTGCGTGGTGACAGCAGGATGCTTTGACACCTTGCTATTGCAAGGGTCGTGCCCCTGCTAGCCGATAACACATTACCAGTTACCAAGTCACCAACGTGTCCAATGGCTCCTCACCACTTTCCCGTCTTTCCTTAATGAGTCATTCTCACTGTGTCACTGTATCGCTGTTCTCTCCTCTCTGCTCCATATTCAGAGGTTTGCACATTAGTGGTGTTGGCTGGGATGGACAGCGCCATGAATAAATTGTTTGCAATGGCTGAACTTTGGTTGTCTGCAAATAGATGGGGAATATGCACGAGCCATAGCATCTAATCCAAGAATACGGCCGGTGCTCACCAAGGTCAGGGGTCAGAGACATTCTGTGCATCAACAACAGTTTGCCTAATAGAGGAGACAGTATGTCTGTGTGTATGCAGCAGAAAGGCAGCAGTTCTACTACAGTGCATCTGATCCAACAATATGCTTCAGGTTAAGCTCTGACATTTACGTGGGCCTTGAAACCACAGAGCATGTTGGCACTGCCACACAAGATAGAAGGCTGCCATGTGCTCAGCTGAGAGCAGGTCTGCACTTTAAATGGAAACTGCTATCTGCAGTGAGAACAAATAAAAGAAACAATCAAATAATGAGAACGCCTCTATTTAAAAGAAAGTGCAAATGTCTATTAGCTTTCTTCTCCCTGACCGCCACTATAGGTGCTATACCTTCAGAAGTTAGTATTGTATTTATTTGTAATGATAAGGAGGAAACTATTAACGGTCTTAGTCATTCATTCATTTATTCACATATATAGAAAGAACAAACACATGTAAGTCTAATTAAGCTGCTCTGGTCTGCTGGCACTTCTGATGTTAAAAAAAGATAAACATTGCCTCTGATTGGCCAATAAATCTGCCTTAGTAGCTGAATCTGAGTGGATGCTGTCTGTTGTTGTCATTTCTTCACTGAAACATCTTCTGTCTGCTCCCTTAAGCGGTGGCTGACCTCCATCTCTCCTTAGCATCCTCCTTTGGCCCTCTGCATGTCCTTCCCTACATCCATGAACCTCCTCTGTGGTCTTTCTTCCATGCATCCACCCTTAGCTCTTCTCTGTTTCTGTTGGTGCCGTCATCTCCAAACAATACGCTTTAGTAGCTCTCATCTTGTAACCTTCCCCTTTACTCTTGCTGTCTTCTTTCAAGAGCATACATCCACCCCTCCACCTGCTCTCACTACAGATCACAATATCATAATCACATATATATCATATTTAACAAAGGGTTCTCACCCCCAATTTGAACCCACCTGTCTCTCACTCGTTACATTTCCATCCCTGTCATTTAGCTCATCTTTCTCTCTGGCCAAGGCCTACAAGTCTTTTCTCCTTCCTGTGTGTTCAGCCACACATACTGTTCTCTGGCTTTTCATCAGTCTCGAGGGCCACGCCGTTGGTTTTTGTAGTCATTTCCTTTGTTGCCGAGTTCTAAAAATGGAAGTTTTGATTTTCATTAACGAGACGCTGTCACGACTCATCGAGTAACTTTACTGACCATCAATCAGTCTGACAATGTCACATTTTTAGTACCTGATCAGATCGCTTGGAACTTGGTAACTTGTTAACTTTTCTCTTACACCTAGAACCCGTCTCCTTCCTGAACTCTTTACAAGAGGGTCCACCATTGAATCCTTGCCTCCACCTACAGCAACGTGAGCGTCACACTGCCAGTTATTACAAATACTTCTTACTGCCAAAGGAGGCATTGGGTGGGAAATTTTCTTAAGGTCTGGGTAGGCTTTGTTTCTTTTTCTTTAAATGACATCATCATTTTAAGACTCCATTTAGCATTTACTTGGCTTTCTGACAAATACTCAAAGTTGTTGATGAGCTGAAAAATAATCTGACAAATAAGCAAAAAAAACAAAACCATGATAGGACATTTTAAATCTATCTGCAGTGCTTCTGGTCTCCTGCACACACAATAAATCTACTCGTCTCCATCATGTTAGCCATCTCTGTTACCAGTCACAGTCCCAACATTTAAAGTGCCGCTGTCACCTCCTCACTCCTGCATTTCCTTCTCTCTTGATGCCTCCTAACATGACTTCCCCCTTTCCTGTAGCTCAGTTTCCACCAGCGCTCTGTTGGCCAACATTAACCCAGGCCCAGACCGGTCCAGTTCGAAAATCTCATTCTTCATGTTTGATTTGGTGAAGCTTTCACAACACGTGCCCTTCCTGATGCCACCGTTCATCTGGTCAGAATCTCTCTGTAGTTCATTTGTATCAGCTCCTCGCTCTCTGGTCTTATTTTCTACTACACAAGATGAATGATGTGAACAGCTCATCAAAATCACCTTTTTATAATTATAACCAAGTACACTGCTCAAAATTTACAGGAAAATGTGAACAATAGACCTAAACCTTTTTTGTAATTTTAAATCTAGCATTAGAACGTGATGATTTTGGTTTCCATTAACTGTTGCTGTGATTTTATTCTCAATAAATTAAACTAAATATCTGATTCATCACGCTTTGATTTTAGTGTTGCCCATAATTCTTTTGAGCAGTTTATTTTTGGTGGTTATAAGTAAACAGTGAGAGAAAATGAAACTACTCAGTGAGTGAAACAAAACAAAACCAAGTGCAATAACAAAGCTCTCAAGCGGCAAATGAACCATGGTCTACTGATTGTCATTTGTGTGGTTTACTCCAGCCTACTTCTGTGGCCTTTCTAACAAATAGTGAGGCTTGTGTGGTGCAGACTGACCAGGAAGGTTGTACTTTAGCTTTGGTGCGTGAGTAGCCAGACGTCTTTCTGTAATGTCTCGCTAATTAGCAGATATGTGCATCTTTTTTTAATCAGTTTATGAAGGCAGCTTGTTAGCTTTAGCTTGTATCTTAGCGCTACACCCTCTAGCTGGAATAACAAAAAACTGTGGCGGGAAATCATTTAACATCATCAATATCATCATTAATCATTTAATATTGAGGCTTCAGAATGTCGAGTGTAAAAGTCATTATGATGTCTTTTATGTTCTATGATGAAGTTGAGAGACCAAGCGAAGGCTAACGTGTGTGTCTGGCCACAGCAACGTCCTGGCAAACATGGCACAATATATTCATCCTCATTTTGGGGACTTTGGGGGATTTGAAATGACGAATTACTACAAAGATTGAACTTAGTTAAACAATAGTTACAGCCGTGTTCCACACACAATATGGGTATTATATATATATATGATATTTAGAAGAACACTTTAATGACACGTGTGATGTAATGTGATGTTTTTGTGCTATGTGAAGACTTGTCATGGCACATTTCTGTTGAATTAACCATTTTTAAGAATTTAGCAGGTTTCTTCGTCTCATCTTCATGACTTTATCACATAGTGGCATTAATTCATAGTGTTTTTGTCAGCTGATTGGGTTAAAGTTTACTCCAGATTTTAATATACGTGGTTTGCTGCCAGATGATGTGACTGTGTATGAGAATGTAGATAGTTTAATGGCATGGCTCTTGCATGTCAACCAGAATGCATCACGGGGCCTGAGATCATCAATATTCATTTCCATGTGACAGCGGCAGTTAGTGTTGTGTAACGCTTAGCGCTTAACAAATGCACTCCCACCATTTCATACGTGTGCCACAAAGATGTTTTCATCAAGGACACGAGGAGCCGTCGTCAGACGTACAAACATGCCACAAACACAGACGAAGGCTACACATGCACAGATTACTCCAAGCAGATATGAAGGGCATCAGAAGATAGAGGAGAGAAAAGGTTAAACAGTCATTGAAAATATTACTAAAGAGAAGAATAAACGGTGATGGGGAAGGGCTTTGAAACAGGAGAAAAGTATCTGGTCGATTTTGAGAGAGATGAGAATTAACGAGAGAAGAGGGATGGTGGGCGGCGTGCCTGGGCACAGAGAGTCAGAGCAAAGGGCTCTGACAAGATGCCATGTTGGCCGATCTCCTCTCATCGCCTCCCAGACAGTCTTTGACACCAATGAAAGGTGCTTTCTCTGTCCCTAATGACCACATGGATGAAGGTGATGTAGTGGAGGGGGGGAGCCTGTGTGGGGGTGGAGCCATGAAGGAAGGATCAGTGACACAGAGGAAGTGGATAAGAAAGGGTTACTTCATTATGCATCAAATAAGAAAATTCATCATTTACCATTACACCCAGTCCAAAATGCCACCCAACTGAGCCCCCCCACCCCCCCCCACCCCCCCCCCCCCCCCCCCCCACCCCAAACAAAAAAAAAAATCACACCAAGCAAGGAGAAGGGAGGGGGAGAAGAAACGTATATAAAAAATAAAAACTGTCAGAGCCCCAGCAGCAGCCAATGGGCAAAATTAATATGCAAATATATGCGAGAAATTAAAAAGCAGAATTACACAGGCAAATGAGGTAGCTACACTTGAATTGTTAGGATTATGAATAATTACTGCGAATTTCCTGCTCCTAATATAACTTGTTTTTTGATAAACAAAGACTTAATTATCGAGATGCGCAGGAGAATTTCCGCGGCACTCATTAATCTTGCAGAAAAAACAAGTCCCCGGTGGCCGCCGGTAATGAAGAGAGCGTGCCCTGAATCGGCACGAGGATCAGAGCCACGGGGTGCCGGGCGAGCTGCCACCGAGACGCTGCCCTGCCACTGTCCCTCACCATACCCAGGAGGGTCGTAACTTCTTCCGCTAACTATCAAAGGGACTTATTTATGCTGGCAACACAGCCATAAGTCCAATTTTATGAGGCCTGGGGCTGGGAGGGAGCGGGTGATGCACAGAGGGTGATGGAGGTAAAGTATAGGAAGGGGGGTATCTGTTCATGCGCTCTGGAAATGCCACTTTAGTCGCTGCAACCTCTCCCTTGCCTCCCTCTGTGTTTCCCTCACTGCGAGCCCCCCTCTGATCCAGACATGGAGCCTAAGGTGGGTTGGCACAGTGCTGCCCTCTACAGGGGGCAGGAGGACACTCGGGGGCAGTCCAGTTGTGCGTAAGTGTGCAGTCTAAACATTGCTAGTGTTGTGGGGAGTCACATGACGGGGATGTGTCTGCCTGTAGGGACAAAAGCCAAGTGATTAGGCTGCGGCAGAGAGACATATTTCAGGGTTATTCTAAGGACCGGGCAGCTGTAAACTACAGTTTAGGTTACACTAAAAATTAATTTTAAAATTCCTCTGAATTAAACATTAATCCCCATGGAGATGCCACCTGGAGCCACATTAACAGTAATCCTTTATGAAGCCATCTCACTCAGTTTTTATGACATTTTTGTATCAGCCAGTTCTCATTAGTAGCTCGCCCAGGTGGAACTAATCGTCACTGTTGTTAGTTCCCAACACATCATTTCTTTACATCATTTTTTCTTTACAGCCATCAGACAGATGGTTGTAAAGGAGTTTTTTAAAAAGTGTAATGTTCTGTATAATAGATCGCACCGTGAAACCACTCAAAGCAGCACTACAGCTCACACGAGGCCTCTAAGTCACAGCGACTCTGGCTGATCAGAAGTTTCTAAGCAAGCATGGAGTTTGGCTGGGAACGTGTCTTTTCTTCTTGTCTGACAGAGAAGTGTCACTGCTGCATGTCTAATCAGCCAAAGTAAGAACATCTGCTGACGTGGACAGCTGTGCAGTGCAGGCCTTTCAATTATTCTTCTTTAGACTTATCTAAAAGGCAAAATCATTTTTACCAGTCAAAATGTTACAACAATGACTTTGTTTAACATCATAGCTAACAATTTTCAGGAAGGGAAACAGAAAACACTAAGTTGCTGGATGAGTGCTCTTTGCTCATTGGTCAACCATAATCATCAAGAAGACCCAAATATCTGAACATGGCGTCTTCCTGTTGCTGGTTTCCTCCATTGTGAAACAGCAAAGGTTTTTCCCACCAGTGTTATTGTCTCTGACACAAGTGTTTGGGTTTGAGCTTGATTTAGATCGTCCTAACTTATGTAGTAACTGGAAGCTGCTGCCTCTGTGGTTGCTTTGACCCAACATGCTTTTTGAACATGGAAGTTTGTTTTGTTTGTTTGTTGTTTTTTGTAGTTGTGGTAGCTTTGTTTTCCTTTTGTTTTGCTTTGTTTGTTTGTGTCAGGGTTCCTGGGTCGGTGACCCAGTATTTTCAGTTCACGTTCACTGTTTATCTTCTGCCTGTTCCACTTCCTGTTTTATTGTGTTAGCCTTGGTCCATGTGCATTATGTTCCGTCCTCTTCCCGTTTATCATTAGTTCATTATGTTCAGCTGTGTACTCACCAGGTTCTAATCTCTCATCACTCAGCCTGTGTATTTATGTCCCTCAGTTCAACCAGTCCAATGTCGTGTCATTGATGTTATTGTGATGTTGTCTCTCCGTCTGTATGTTCAGTTAGTCAGTCAGTGCTTCAGTCAGTCGTCCAGCCAGCCATTTTCTCCCTTTGTTCTGTTCTTCCACTCCTTATAATAAATCGTCACCTACCTGCGAGTCCTGCGTTTGGGTTCCTTCTTCCTCGCCTCCACCCAACCGCTGACAGAATGACACGACCCGTGCCACGAAGACACGTTTGGAACTCAGCGGACTCGGACCTCTACGAGCGGCAGGAGGTAGTGCTCTCCTTGTGGGCGGAAAAGCTCAAGGAGAGACAGCGGCTCTTCGCGGAGCGAGAGCACGTCTTCGAGGGCACTCGCTTGGCTCTGGGCGGGCCTCGGAGACGCCGCGTTCCCCCACCTGCTGCCTCACCTGTACCGGAGCATTTGCCGTGGAGAGTGGACGTTCCACGCCGCGCTTCGGCCACTCCCTCTCTCGCCACTCCGCTCCTCGCTCCCACACCCGCCGCCTCATCCGCCGGACCTCCACCATCGCCGTGGCACAACGGCTACGCCTCCCACCTCGGCTCAACGGAGGCTACCGCGCCAGAGGCTCTGCTGTTTTCCCCGGCCGCTTCCGCTTCCCAGAGAAAGCGGCGCACACGCCGCCATAGAACGGACTACTTTCAGCCACTCCCGATGGTGAGCTCCAGTGACTGTTTTTCGCACTCACCATCTGATTATTCACTTAAAACGCACAATAAACCCATCTCTCATTCATGGGATGTTTCCCTCCTGGAGGATTCTGTGGACTGGGAAGATTTGTTCTGCTCTGCTCCCCCAAAGACTGTAAATAGTGGTGGCAGAAAAATCAGAACAATCTCCAATAAACCTGCCAGTAACACACACACCGTCACTATTTCCACACCCAGTATTCAGCCATTTCCCACCAGCACAGGGGCCCAGTCTACGCCCACACCAGTGCCAGCTCCCAGGAGGAGGGCAGCTGCGACCCGGTCTACCTCCACACCCGCTTCTGTTTCTCAGGTGGGGGTGACTGGTGTCCAGCCACCTTCCGTGCCCGTCCCAGCGCCCAGGTTGAGGGCAACCAGAACCCAGCTTGACCTCCCTGGAGGCTTGGAGGAGCTAACCGGTCCACCTGCTACTTCACCACTTCATCCACCTCCTGACCCAGCCTTTCACGCCCTCGCACTATCCCTAGTTAGATTAGCTGAACTGTCCCCTGCCCAGGCACCAGCCTTACGAGCCCAAGCCGTAATTTTATCTCCGTCACTAGCTCAATCTGTAGCTCAGCCAGCAGCCACGCCTGCCTCTGTTCCTCCCTTAGCATCTCCACTCCAGTCAGTTCCCTCACCTGCTGTTCAGCTTTCCCTCCAGTCAGTTCCCTCACCTGCTGTTCAGCTTTCCCTCCAGTCAGTTCCCTCACCTGCTGTCCAGTCTCCTCCTGTCCTCCAGTCACCTCCTGTAGCTCAGTCCCCTCCTGTCCTCCAGTCACCTCCTGTAGCTCAGTCCCCTGTCCAGTCAGTCCAGTCGCCCCCTGTTTCCCAGTCGCCGGTCTACCATCCTGTTCAGTTCCCGGACCTGCAGCCACAGCACCCAGAGCCAGCTGTGAGCCTTCCTGCTTCTCAGCCAGGGGCTTCCGCGCCCGCTGGCCCGGCCGCTCCTCAGCCAGGGGCTTCCGCGCCCGCTGGCCCGGCCGCTCCTCAGCCAGAGGCCCCCGCGCCTACTGGCCCTGCCTGTCTCCAGCCAGAGGCCCCCGCGCCTACTGGCCCTGCCTGTCTCCAGCCAGAGGCCCCCGCGCCTACTGGCCCTGCCTGTCTCCAGCCAGAGGCCTCCGCGCCTACTGGCCCTGCCTGTCTCCAGCCAGAGGCCTCCGCGCCTACTGGCCCTGCCTGTCTCCAGCCAGAGGCCTCCGCGCCCGGTCCGGCCTCTGCATCAGCTGCACCCGCGCCCGGTCCGGCCTCTGCATCAGCTGCACCCGCGCCCGGTCCGGCCTCTGCATCAGCTGCACCCGCGCCCGGTCCGGCCTCTGCATCGCCTTCTGCTCCGCCTGGTCCGGCTCCAGAGTCTTCGTCCTCGTCTGGCCCAGCCTCAGAGTCTTCGGCTTTTGTTTCGCCTGCTGCAGCTCCAGCCTGTGCGTCGCCTGGTCCGGCCCCGCCGTCGCCTGGTCCGGCCCCGCCGTCGCCTGGTCCTGCCTCGTCTGGTCCTGTGCCCACCAGGCCATGGCCAGCACGCCTAACACTGGAGAGCCGCCGCTGCCTTCCGCGCGGTCGGCCCCCTGAACTGCTCCGTCGTCTCCTTCGCCGCCGCCGTTGCCTTCCGCACGGCCGGCCCCCGGACCGCCTTCACCTGAGTGGCCGCCGTTGCCTTCCGCACGGCCGGCCCCCGGACCGCCTTCGCCTGAGTGGCCGCCGTTGCCTTCCGCACGGCCGGCCTCCCGAACTGTGTCCACGTCGCCGCCGTTGCCTTCCGCGCGGTCAGCCCCCGGACCAGTGCTGTCGCCGTTGCCTTCCGCGCGGTCGGCCCCCGGACCAGTGCTGTCGCCGTTGCCGTCCGCACGGTCGGCCCCCTGAACTGTCTCGTCTCGGCCACGGGCCGCGTGGACGCCCACCTGAACTGTCTCGTCTCGGCCACGGGCCACGGGGGCGCCCACCTGAAACTGTCTCGGTGTGGACTCTGTCCCTCCGTCCTGGGCCCCCTCCGCCCGCCCTGTTCTGTTTTTTTTTCTTTCTCTTTTGGCCGTCGGGTGCCGGCCTTTGGAGGGGGGGTACTGTCAGGGTTCCTGGGTCGGTGACCCAGTATTTTCAGTTCACGTTCACTGTTTATCTTCTGCCTGTTCCACTTCCTGTTTTATTGTGTTAGCCTTGGTCCATGTGCATTATGTTCCTTCCTCTTCCCGTTTATCATTAGTTCATTATGTTCAGCTGTGTACTCACCAGGTTCTAATCTCTCATCACTCAGCCTGTGTATTTATGTCCCTCAGTTCAACCAGTCCAATGTCGTGTCATTGATGTTATTGTGATGTTGTCTCTCCGTCTGTATGTTCAGTTAGTCAGTCAGTGCTTCAGTCAGTCGTCCAGCCAGCCATTTTCTCCCTTTGTTCTGTTCATCCACTCCTTATAATAAATCGTCACCTACCTGCGAGTCCTGCGTTTGGGTTCCTTCTTCCTCGCCTCCACCCAACCGCTGACAGTTTGTCTCTTTTTTATTTCTATGTGGTTGTATTTTTTTAACATGTTAAAAATAAAGATTCAATTCAAATTCTCACACATTCACAGTTTCTCGTATCAGGATGTACCCTGCCTCTTGTCCATCACCATTACCGTGACGATGAATTAGATAAATGGAAGAAAATGGGTGGATGCTTCATAAAAGGAGCTTAAGTCGCCGTTTCTGCAGTGTGGCCCTGAGACCATGTATGCCTTATCAGTGTTTAGTATATAAAATAAATAGTAGACTGATTAAGGTGAACAGTACAGTGTGACTTTACTGTTCAGTCAATGTATCTGTTCATTAACTGTGCAGCAGATACACTAAAGGGTGATGGTGATTAGTAGAGGTAGAGCAGGCGAGTTAGTCAGTTAAATACTAACCGGGGAGCATATTAGTGGTTATTTTTCAGTGCTTTCTTAATCATTACAAGATATTACCTAAATGAATAATGTATGGGCAGATATGTAATAATGATTAAGTTCACTCTGAGCAGAACAACAATGAATGAAGAAGAGTGTGATTTTACACAGGTCAAGGGTCCAGCAACACTTTTAGTAGGCTGCCTATAGAAACTGTTACTGCAGTTAGCGCTGATTATCTAGTCTTGCTCTGTGAATTGTTTTCATTCATCTGAATGTCTTTTGTCAAAGAATCAAATGATTGTGTTGTGGCACAGTTGGTGGTTATATTTAGTGTCACTGGAAGGGAGACGACGTAAAGCTTCAGGGATCTGTGCTACAGATGGCAGCAACTTGGCCTGGAGGAAATAGTTTTTCTGTGGGGAAATCAGTCGTCCCTCCAACATTTTCATCCAGAGACCTTCAACAAAGAAGGAAACAGACAGAGACAGACAGACTGAAACAGCTTGTGTGACTAAGAAACAGATCTGACCCAATATTAAAAGTTTGGTTTTTGGAAAAGTCATAGAATAAGCTCAGTATCCACAAACTCCATAAATGATGTACAAAGAAAAAGGTGACGTACACATGTGCCCACCGTACTTCCAAGATAACCGAAGCGTATTGGTTTTTAGATCACTGAAGAATGAAGTGGCCACATGATTTATTACCTTCTTCTTTTTGGGTCAAAGCAGCGATACAGCATTTAAGAAGTGTTCAGCTAAGAGTCTAGAAGGAAACTGAGAGAAAGCCCACGGTGCTCATCATTTCAGATCGTTGGTTAGTGTTGATGTGTGGTCCACAGACGACCTTTACACTTTTTTCCTCCTTTTAATAATTTTTATATCTTCACTTTGATGATTAGCTTTCAGATGTACTCAAACTTTTATTTTCACCAACATCTGTTTAACTAAATAAAGTTGTGGCTGAGAAGTTTGCATGCACTCATCACTGTCATCACTGACATCATCGTCATGGTAATTTGGTGAATTCTTTGAACTTGTAAATATACCACAGTCAACTGTTAGCGGTTTTATAACAAATAATTGAGGTGTAGGCCATGTAGAACCACAGAGCAGAGACACATGATGCACAGAGTCCATCGCTACAGACCTCCAAACATCATGTGGCCCTCAGATTAGCTGGAGAGCAATTCAATTCAATTCAATTCAATTTTATTTATATAGCGCCAAATCACAACATAAGTCGCCTCAAGGCGCTTCATAGATACAGAGAAAAACCCAACAATCATATGACCCCCTATGAGCAAGCACTTTGGCGACAGTGGGAAGGAAAAACTCCCTTTTAACAGGAAGAAACCTCCGGCAGAACCAGGCTCAGGGAGGGGCGGGGCCATCTGCTGTGATTGGTTGGGGTGAGAGAAGGAAGACAGGATAAAGACATGCTGTGGAAGAGAGACAGAGGTTAATAACAGATATGATTCAATGCAGAGAGGTCTGTTAACACATAGTGAGTGAGAAAGGTCACTGGAAAGGAAAAACTCAATGCATCATGGGAATCCCCCGGCAGCCTACGTCTATTGCAGCATAACTAAGGGAGGATTCAGGGTCACCTGGTCCAGCCCTAACTATATGCTTTAGCAAAAAGGAAAGTTTGAAGCCTAATCTTGAAAGTAGAGATAGTGTCTGTCTCCTGAATCCAAACTGGAAGCTGATTCCACAGAAGAGGGGCCTGAAAACTGAAGGCTCTGCCTCCCATTCTACTTTTAAATACTCTAGGAACAACAAGTAGGCCTGCAGAGCGAGAGCGAAGTGCTCTAATAGGGTGATATGGTACTACAAGGTCATTAAGATAAGATGGGGCCTGATTATTTAAGACCTTGTATGTGAGGAGCAGGATTTTGAATTCAGCAAGCCAATGAAGGGAAGCCAAAATAGGATACAGCGCTTTACATCATAAGCATAATGCAAAGGACTGAATGCAGTGGTGTAAAGCATGAAGCAGTGGAAACATGTTCTCATCTTCTCTGTCTGCAATCTGATGGATGAGTCTGGGTTTGGCGGTTGCCAGGACAACTGCACTTGTCTGACTGCTTTGAGGCAAAGGTAAAGTTTGGTGGAGAGAGATGTGAGGATGTTTCTCAGGAGTTTAGCTCCAGTCAAAGGAACTCAGCATACTTTGGATTTCTTCCATTCCACGTCCTGACCTCAACCAGGCAGGACACCTTTGTGAGCCCGGCCTTCATCAGCTTCTATATTTGAGCCTGTGCAAATAAGAAAACATCCATGCATCCATTTTCTTCCGCTTTTCCGGGGCCGGGTCGCGGGGGCAGCAGCCCGAGCAGAGAAGCCCAGACCTCCCTCTCCCAAGCCACCTCCTCCAGCTTGTCCGGGGAAACACCAAGGCGTTCCCAGGCCAGCCGAGCGATATAATCTCTTCGGCGTGTCCTGGGTCTGCCCCTGGACACACCAAAGAATTGTTTAAAGAAAATGTGTTTGATGGACTCATTCATCCATTTTCATTAAAGATGGGAACGTCACCACCCCGGGGCGCCACAAGACGTTGTAGAGTGAACCAAGACAGCTCTACAACATCCAGAGAGAACTCAGGGTGAACCTCCTCCACCCAGGACTGTTCCACTCAGAAACAGAACCTTGGAAATTCTCAGACTTGTAGAACAAACACTGGCTCATAATTGTTGTGTCTCATCAGTGTTTTTCAAATTATGATCTTTGAACGCTTAGAAAAAACGTGCTGTTAGACTGAAACTGTTGTGCCTTCGCCGTGTCTCATTCTGAACCAACTTAGATTTTGAATAATTGTAACGGCACACATTATCCTGTGACTGCCTTACCCCAAATTCTCAAAGCACAGACACAGCAGCACGTGTGTGAAACAGCAGTGTTTGCCGTTTTCCTTACCCTGACCCTGAAATCAATTTTACAAGAGGTGCAAAGACAAACACGGAGCATTATGAGCTGTTGACTCAATAAGATCTACCCAGTGTAAATCATGAAGTGTCCGCACTGCATGCACAAAGTGAACCGGGCTGTTATTACATCACAGCAGAGCAAGGCACTCTAATATTTAATTCATTTATAGAGTTGGGTGCAGTGCAGCTGTAGCCAATGCAGCGCATGTTGTCGATATGTCACGTCGAGGGTGCTTTAATATATTACATTGTCTGTGTGTGTTTGTTCAGTCGGTACAGTCATCAGCCTCCTCTCACATCTCCTTCAAAACATATTTGTGTGGAATATATTTGCCCTGTGAGCTCCACCATGTGCTGGGGCTGCTGTCTCTTCCCTGCCGGTCCTCTCGAGACTATCCACACATGGCAACCTTTATCAATGAGAGCGCAGCTAAACTCAAGAATTTTAGAATAATTAGAAACTCAGCTGCTGCAATGAACTGTAGTATTTCCAAAAATAGGTCATCAGACAAAGACATTTTGTAGTTGCTATCAATACCAGTAGGATAACGTAATTTTCAATATCCAACTGGAAACCAGAAGAAAATGATGATTCTGTCTGCTTAAATTTGTCCCTCTACCTGCCTACTTTTAACAAAGTTTAGACAAAACATACCTCAGACTGTGCAGTCTGTAGCAAAAAACATGGAAATATATGCACATGAAAAAAAATGTTTAAAACCTCCAAATGCTCCAAAAAGCCCAAAGAGGTCCAGTTTGGTGACTGGAACCAACATCTGCCTCCTACAGCTGGCACACCCATCGATGAACTGCTGTTATTAAGACAAAAATGTTTGTATTTACTTATATATCTCTGTTTTGTAACACTTGTTTTGTTAATGCTGTAAACTCTGATCATAGATGGGACTGATGCCTAGGGATGGGTACCGGTATCTGACATAAACGTTAGCAACCAGACCAAAAAGCAGCGCACATTTCAGTGCTTTATTTTGGTGCTTTTTTTTCCCTGAGATGTCATACACCAGATTCTAGCCAATCATTGCACCTTTCCGAGGATAAAGGATAGAGCAGAGCTACAGATTAAAAATGCCCAAGGCGAAGCGGTCAAAGTCTGGCTGTATTTCACAGCAAAATATGCAAACTCAGCAGCAACAAGTGCTTTAAGCTGATACTGTGATACTGTCAAAGGAGGTAACACCTCGAATCCGATGAAACACCTGGCGACGGATAGCCTTTTTTTAAAAGCCGAGAAATGCACCGTATTTGATAGCTTGCTGCGAGACCTCACACCGAGCACATCTACTGTTATTGGACCCGGAGTCAGCAACATCCCCCAAGAACCAGAAGAGTAGAGTCCTGGCCCCTAGCCCTGCCAGTGTAGCAGAAATGATGAGGATGATGATGGCAGCAGCAGCCGTTCTTCTCTGCGTGAGTAGCTGTTGTAGTTGTGAGTAGATGTTGTTCTGTGTAATTTACGTTGAGTATGTTAACCACATTATTAATTTAATGCATGTAAGGTGAACTAGCAAACACCGTCGTAGTTACATGCGGCTGTCTTCTTGTTTGATGGCAGATGCTCCCTTCACCCTGGCCAAAAAGGCTAAAATGACCAAAGAAAAAGTGGAAAACAGCTGAACATGAGAGGTTTTTGGACAAAGTGTGTGTTCTCCATTGTTTAAGCACTGGTTTGAGCACCGGTTCGAGCACCGTTTAAGCACCGGCACCGTTTCCTAAACGATAAAACCTAAACGATACCCATCCCTACTGACGCCCTGTTTCTGTTAGCACTCATGCACCGGCTAATTTTGCCACTAATCTAAAATCAGATTCATCTTTTAGTATATGACAGTATATGAAGTATACGATGCTCGTAAAGAGAAGGAAGGAAATGATGCAAGAATAATCCACCCAGTACAAAACATGTATGAACTCGGCTGATACGACAGCCTAAACACATATCAGTCTGAACAGCAGTGATAGGTTAAAACGCACCTGTTTCCATGCTCAGGACCAGTGAAGAGTATTTTTCTACAGTGCTGCAAAGTCAAAAGTAGCATATCATCATCTGTGGTGAGGATACGAAGAAGAGAGCGCCTGACAACCCTCACATTAAAACATGATGGGAGTGACACTCAGTGATGAGTGATGATAACTTTTTTAGGTCAACTGGAAACATACACTCACACACAGAGTCATTAATTAGACAACATCTCGCCATCAAGAATGAGAAACAACAGAAAGGAAGGAGGCTATCCGTACCGACGCTGACAGGCCTGCGCTGATGCTGCCATGCCCCCCTCTCTTTGTTCCACTTATACGTCTAGAGAGGGAGGGAGCGATGAAGGGCTTCGTCAACATGAAATAGAAGCGTTAAGTGAGCACAGTCATGCCGTATACTGTGACTGAACAAACGATAGAGACCCCCCAAACCCCCTTACAGGGAGAACGGGTTGGTCGTGTGTTTGCTTTTTAGGGGATAAAATATCCATGTGTCACATGACCTGTGAGTGAGGCAGGCTGGACTGCGTTTGATTCAACAGAGCTCTATGCTATCGATCATTTATCTGTCTACTTGTTTGAAAACTCAAATATCTGCCCATTAGGGCATGCTGTTTCAGGCTGTTTTAGGACAATCCAGGATCTTTAGACCTTACCAAGAAGCTTAGCAGCAGGAGAGCGGGAGGGGAGCATGGGGAGGCCCTCCCGTGCACTCCCACCAATGCCTTTTAAAGGTGCTTTAATGCTTATTAGTCGGCCTGACACTGGGGGAATCAACTCTGATGGAGTGATTGTCATGGATTTGTGCGTTTTAACCATTCCAGCTACACACTAACAGAGCCTCAGAGCCCCCTCCTGCAGAGGTTAACAGATTAGGTTCTTCCTTAAGTTTGCACACATGAGTCCAGACATCTCTTCTGATGGAGAAACAAGCCGTCACAAATCAGTAACTGCTATCTCCTTAACCACTACAGGAAAGAATTCAAAATAAACTTTATGGTTGTCGCCGTCTCACAGTTTGGTTTTCTCTCCATACCTGGTTTAGTTTATAGTAAATACATTTTTTTTAGTTTTGCGTCTCCTTCAGAAGATTAGGTTTGCAGAATTCAGTTAGTTGTATCACTAGCTGTTGATCCCTTTTTTTGGAAGTAGCACCAGGTGCTCTTTGATATCTTAATTTGGAGTAGATTTCTGAATTGCTGTCTCTAAATGTTTAATTTCTGATTGTATAAATATTTATAAAAATAAGATGCTTTCTGCTGCTGATTTTCTGAGTCTTGCTGTCGTTTTTATGTAAAACTGCGCACTGATTACACACAGACTGAAAAAAGAAAGCTTTTTTAAACAAACAGGTGTGTGTGTGTGTGTGTGTGTGTGTGTGTGTGTGCGTGTGTGTGTGTGTGTGTGTGTGCGTGTGTGTGTGTGTGTGTGTGTGTGTGTGTGTGCGTGTGTGTGTGTGTGTGTGTGTGTGTGTGTGTGTGTGTGCGTGTGTGTGTGTGCGTGCGTGCGTGCGTGCGTGCGTGTGTGTGTGTGTGTGTGTGTGCGTGCGTGCGTGCGTGCGTGCGTGTGTGTGTGTGTGTGTGTGTGTGTGTGTGTGCTAGCAAATTACCTCCGTCTCACCGAGTTAGTGCGTGTTGCGGCCCAGCGGCCACACGCTGATCTCCTGCCACCTGCCACGGCCGTTTCTTACATGCAGTGCAAAGTGGCCACAGGAGGTGACGACACTCACCCAAGGCCGTGCCAGCCAGCAGCATTAACCAGCTCCTCAGAGCCAATTAAAATGCTTGGCTTGACCTAAGGAGCCACGGCAGTGATGCTAGCAGTCCCTGCTCTGACTCCCTGTGCCTGTGGAGCCTTCATTACAGACGAGATGATCTCCGAGGACACTCCGGACACAAGTACACACAGACGTACAGAAAAATGCAAACAAAGCAGGGTTAGGAAGCACGCACGTGTGATTCAGTGATAAACACTAGTTGAAGTGTGCATTCAAACATGCACACCATGCCCTCTGCACATGAACACACACAGGATGTAATTAGGCAGAGTGGTAATAACAGCAGCACATTCTGGGGTCAACACGGTTGCATCAGCAAGAGAGGAAAGGAAAAGGCTGGGTTGCATCACAGTAGCAGTGGTGGAGGTGGTGGAGGGGGATATCTGCAAGCACCAACATGAATGTGCAAAGTAAGCATCCATGACGCAACCGCACACAATCAGCACACAAATGGAGCAGCCTTGCTGATTAGAATAACGCGTTTGCAGCAGCCAGTTTGGTGACTGGTTTCGTCTTTCACATCTAAGGTGGTATTACAGATGTCAAAGCTGGATCATTCTTCAGCATGTGAGATCATACGTGTCTCTGGGGCTTTGAAGGATGAAGGACACAGTGAAGCTAACCCTAGTTAGTCACATGCAGCCCCTAACCCAGGTGACTGAAGTTCAGACTAACCTCTAGTAGAAAAACTGAATTTACATTTACCAGCTTAAAGAAGTCTCCAACACACATGCTGGGCTGGGAGTTTTCAAAGACCTGGTCCCTCATATGCGCTTTGTCCCTGATGGCTGTTCTGTGAGGTTATTTCATAGTCGGTGCACGTTAGGAAGATCATGTTTAGCACATTAGCTTTACATTCATTTAGCATTAATGTAGTGTATCATCAGAGAGACGTTTTCACTTTGTTTATTTAGTTTTTTGGTAGTTTTCTTCATCAGCTGTTTGATCAGGTTTAAATTAAGCTTTTTGTTGCTAATGCACAACCAAGTCCTGCAGTGGTACTTCTGAGTAAAGAAACTCATAAAATATGTATGTGGGGCAATCAGGTTGTTAGTTTTTAACTGTTGCAAATCAGCAACGCCTGCCTGGAGAGGGTTAAGAACAACGACGTTTGAATCCTGCCTGGTCCTGGGTTATTGCAGTTAAGGAAACTAAACTTAGATGTCAGGAAACATTTACATTTGTTGACTTTCAGGGGAAAAATGAACGCTGACTGGAATTATATTTACAAAAAATGTCTTTAGTTTCAGTCTTTGTCAGACTGGTCACATTTGTCCACACCAGAAGAAGGAGAAAATGTGATTTTATTAAAGTTGTGTTTTAAAGCGTTGTTACCTGCTCACATCGAGCAAACAGCGATGTAATATTTTTCATCTCTGCTTTGGTTTTTTCAGTCCTCCCCCTGCATGACAGATAGACAGAGCCGGGTCGATGCAGACAGCCAGAACACTTAATGTTCCTTGTTCCCCTTTGGCAAACATGTCTCCATAAAGAAAGTCCTGCAGCCGTGCCTGGGGGAAGCAGTGGCTCTGCAGCACTCTGAGTGTCTGACCAGGACCCAGGGACCAGTACCATAATGTGCTTTTAATTGGGGCTTGGGAAACATGGTGAGAGGCCAGGTTTCACAGCACATGTTCTGGGGTTACTGCTTAATGTGTAATAAATGGGATTTATGGCACGTTGTTCAAACATGTCCCCCTGGTAGTTGCAGAGGGAGTGATATAGGGCAATGCACAGATGGAGGGATGTCTTATTTAGCTGTGAGATTCCAAGCAGGGCCGCACAACATTTACTGCTGTTTGTTGCAGCTTTCCTCTGTGGCATTTGGTGTTTTACAATTGGCAGAGAGAGAGAGAGAGCTAGAAAGAGAGAGAGAAATCAATTAGGACAGAGGTGCCAGGGTGAGTTCAGGGTGCTGCATGAAGATCCTGTGAGAACCAGCCACAGTCCGAGAAGCTGCACACAAATTCTTCCTGTGCCATGAAAGTCGATTAGACAGCAGCTGCATCCTGCAGCATGAAAGCAAATGTCATCGAGCTCTGACGTTTTACACGAGGCGCTGTCATCCAACGCCTCATGGCTGTGTGTCGCCCTCCGCCCTCTCACCTGATCATTCCTGGTTCATCATAGCCTGGGTTTTATTCTCAGAGCTTTGGAAATCATTTCTACCTGTAATAATTCGATTGCACTCACCAAGTTAATTGCTCCGATCTGATCACCACGTGCTAAATGTAACACTTTTTCCTAAGAGTGTCCACGATAAGAGCCCATCAGACCAGAGTGGGGGGTGATATTTGAGGGTCAGGTGTTTTTGTTTCTTATTTACCGCCTTCT
>NC_140614.1:662500-732500 GCF_057381915.1 Diplotaxodon limnothrissa | reverse complement strand
TTTCAGTCATTGTCCATTTCAGTGACTACAAACAGCCTAACCGTCAAACAGTATGCAGCTTTATTTCACCAGACTTCAAATATGTTTGGACATTTAATCTGATTTTTTAACACGGGAGCCTGAAACAGTCATCAGAGGAACTTTGGCACGTCCATCTTGGCTTTCCTTTGTAGCTCAGTGATCTGTGCTCTATCCTTATAAAACAATAATGTTTTCCTTCTAATTAGATCATAATTACCCAGATAACCCTTATTAATGAATGACTGTGTTCATGGGGCAAGCACCCCCATTCTCACCCCCCCTCAGCCTCCTCTCTGAAGCTCCGGCCGTACCAAGAACCAGTGACAGTGAAAAATCATCAGATTGGAGATATTACCTCTTGGTTCAGGCACAGGAGGAGGGAGAGGAAGTGAAGAGGAGAACAAGCTCACAGGAAGGAAACAAAGATTCTTTTTTTATGGCATTTGTGCTAATAAAGTCCCTAAACTCCACTGCAAACACGAGCCACCCGAGAATATTTGGAGTGAGTGTCCTAGCACAGCGCTGCGTCGGCAGCGTGTTGGCACTAATGCAGACATGCAAAACAGCTACTGGTTACTTCAGAGGGGATCAGTACCTTTACTCTGCTTTACATTAGTAAATACATACAGTACACTAAGGTACACACATTTATCACTTAAGCAGAAGTACAGATACTCGCAGTACTGATTCATGTTGTGATGCAAGCACACATACTGAAATGCAGAATGGAACAGATGGAATAATAAATGATATTGCAGAAATAAAAACTCTTAGTATTTGTTACTTTTTCAGCTTCTATTCTAATGAATTGCACTCAGCTTGCACCGCAGTCACGTAGAATAGCTGGGAAAAAGTTGTTAAATAGCTCCGCCTGCTGTCTCCTCTATTGTAGATCACATTAAACCTGAAGAGAAACGTGAGCAGTCAGGGGTTAAAGCTGGATTTATCAGGTGTGGGATGAAAGCAGGAGAAACCACAGCACACGTTTGTGATCAGCTGACCTGTGCTCATGTTGGATCTAACCAACCAGATTCATCAACATGCTTAAAGTTCAACATTTCAAACTGGAAGTCAGGACTCTGCCTCAAGTGGCTATTAGAGGAACTGCAGTTTCACACTGACACATGCAGCCTGTTTATTAGTTAGTTTATAATAGATTCATAATCACCAGTATCTGAAGTGTGATTGGATGAATTTGTGTCCCAGCTGTTCTGTTCTGACTGTGACTACATGAAAATGAAGCAGTGGTGTCAGAGAGGCGTCGCACTATTTATTTATTTTTTCCTTTATTGTTATTGTTGTCTTTAGCTCCAACATAAAGCACCTGGAGGGGCCTGCTGTTTCAACTTGATGTAAATAGAAATAAATTTGAATGTATTATTCTGCAGAATGTCACACACACAGTCCTGTGAGTCAAACCATTACAGTGTAAGAGGAAGAAAAAGAAACTTGTTTGCTGTGTTAAATTTGGATAAACAAGATAAACATATCTATTTGTACTTTTTCAAAGATGGAGGTCACCGGAGATTAAGAATATAAGTGCTTTATGTAAAAAGAGCTCACTGTATAAAACATGGTTAGAACAAATCAAAGTGAATGTGTCTTCAGCTGAGTTTCAGTCACGCTACCATCACACGTGAGCTTCAGAATCCAAACACATGACTGTTTCAGCTCAGTGGCCTTACTGAGAAACAGCACAAGCAGCATCTGAACATATTGAACTTTGTGTCAGCTCAGCTTTATTTTAACGTGTCCTCAAATAAATCAAAGCACAATCAGTTTAGGGGAACAGTCCTCGGCTCCGTTCTTCGCAGGGATTCAAACTGAAATATTTCAGCTCACAGGATTATGAAAAAACACAATCATTGCTTGACTTGTTTAACAAATCAATTGTTTTGCTTCTTCGTCAGCGCTGTGACCACAGGTATTAAATCTGCTGTTGCAATCAAATAATTATGAAATTAACAGATTTCTCACAACATCTTAAATTGTCTTTAATAATTTGTAAAAGTGAGGAGGCAGACAAAAACACTCTGACGCGTCACTTATGAAGACAAATAACATATTTCATTGTTATTTTTCTGGCTGAGCTGTAAAAAAACAAATACATCAAACCAGAAATAAAATAAGGAAACAAAAGTGTAGCAGTGAAAACGAGAGCTGATGGGTCGTTGATTCTGGGCGGAGCTTGAGACATGAGCTCAGGTCAACCTATCAGTGTTCTTCAGCTTTATGGTAACTGATAGGTTGGACTGATCTCTAGGTAACAACCATGACAGGACACAGCGCTCGCTATTGACCACGGCCAATTCTAAATTTGGACATTTGGGTCTAATTAGTGAGGATGGCTCGCTTTCCTTCGTTGCAGCCCCCTGCTGAGGTTTTGGCCGAGGAGGCGCCTGGATTTTTACACGAGCTATTATTCCAATCCATCTTCCTCCTTATCGGCTGTCTGGAGCAGCACAGGTTAGCTGGAGGGAGGCCTGCTGCCTCCCATCCTCTGAGATCAGTGCAGGGCGAAGACAAGTACTTGGAGCTGATCGTACTGTGTCATATATATCACAGTCTGTAAACTCCTCACATACAGGACCTACAGCCATAGCATTACATTTTCCATGATGCCAACTTTTTATTAAACACATGAATATTTATCCTGTAAAATGCCAGTTGTATAGAAAATTGTCTGCAGTCTTAATGTTTGTTGTGTCTCCACATCAAATCATTTTTTAATCACTTTTTTATGTTAGAAAAACCCCAAAACAGCACAAAGGTAAGACTTTCAGGGATGATGAGACAAGAGAGGATCTTTCTGGAAGGTTTCCATTCAGTTCAGGACGATGAACGCTGCTCCACAGCCATCAGCTGAAGCACAGCTGGCAGGACAACGTCCACCTCCGGAGCTTTAGAAACACACAAGGAAGGTTTTGGAGTGGCCTAGTTAAAGTCCAGTGCTGTGACCTCAAACAGCTCGTTCATCCTCAGAAACCCTCCAGTGTGGCTGTGTTAATGTAATTCTGCAAAGATTGGACCCCACTCACAAAGACTGCCGAGGGTGGCACCATCAGTTATTAGGTTTAGGGGACAATAACTTTTTCACATAGGGCCAAGAAGGTTTGGATAAATCATCATCTAAAAACACAATTTTCAATTCATTTGGTTATCTTTTTCACTGCATCGTACAAAGTACTGAAGGAAGAGGTTTTATCATGTCTTACAGTATAATCCCCACAGAGCACATCGCTCGGTGTTTCCTAGGCTCTCCAAACGCAGGATGGGAGGCAGAGCTTCCAGCTGTCGGGCACCTCTCCCTCTCACTGTTGCATATTACTAAATGTCCTCTGTCCCGTTGTTTGTGTTTTCTCTTTGTATCTTCATGCACTGATTTTTGTCTCACCTCTTCTCTCCACACCAACAGGCAGCAGGATAGATGCTTCCTGGCCCTGGTTCTGCTGAAGGTCTCTTCCTGTCACCAATATGATCCTCTCTGGCACTATTGTATCATCAGTGTTGCGGCTCTTCCAACCAACGGCCGCGGCAGGCTAAACATGAGGACCCTGATGACGCGCAACAATTAATGCACAAAACACTTCTGTATCATTTGCTTCTTTATTTCCACATGCAACTGTCCAAACCACAAATCAGCACATGGGAACAACTATCAAACAAACGCACAGACTGCACAAGCAAATAACTGCAACTTACGAATAAATGCACTAGCTACTGTGTCACATTACAAACTAGTCTATGGCATTAATTAGTGCACAAATATACCAACATCGTCAAGTTACAGTCCAAATATCTCACAATCATTCAAGCTGCGCCCAAAACTGCGCTCAAGTTACTATCAATTGCATTCATATTGTGATATGTTGCGGTCAACAGAAAGTTTTGCCTCGTGCTCACCCTACCTTCTGCTCATCACATCAGGTGCTGTGAACAAGTGAGTGCAACCACATTTACCTTATACCACACCCATGAGACACGCCCCACACCCATGCACCAATACAGTGAGTCCATTTAAACCAACCCACTTAGTCAGACAGAAACAACTCATATGGCTCCTACATACCGGCCCCTAATTATTTTAGAGCAATAATTACCTCACACTTACCATGTAGGAGACATACTGATAAACATGATCAATCCTTTATCAAAACATTCACAGATACAATTTCAATTCCAAATAAATAAATATACATTAATGCAAATAAATATTTGAAAAAAGTCAATTTTCATGACTCTTCTGTTTCCTGTAGAAGACACACTTTAGTGATCGGCCTGTCCAAACAACCAGTCCTTGTCTTAACACGAACCCGACGTACAAGTCCTTTACTGTCAGAAATTGCTTCCACAATCCTTCCAGTCACCCAAGAGTTACGAGGCGCAGAATCATCGACAACAATAACCACATCCCCAGGAATGAAGTTCCGTCCGATTCTCTGCCACTTCTGACGCTCTTGAAGCTGGGGCAGGTACTCCTTGACCCAGCGCTTCCAGAACAGGTCAGACATGTACTGAACTTGCCTCCATCGACGTCGTCCATACACGTCCCCCTTCTGAAACACTCCTGGTGGTATCAATGGCTTGGTCTTAAGCAACAACAGATGGTTAGGAGTCAAAGCCTCCAAATCATTAGGATCAGTAGAGGCTTTAGTTATTGGTCTACTGTTCATAATAGCCTCTGCCTCACAAAGAACTGTACAAAGGCCTTCTTCGTCCAAATTCTGCACTTTCAAAATGGAATTTAACACCTTCCTGACAGACCTTATGAGACGTTCCCAAACACCGCCATGATGGGAACCAGCAGGGGGATTAAAAATCCACTTTATGCCCTTTTGCAGCAGCATCTCCTGAATCTGTGCCTGATTCCATCCTTCCACTGCCTCTCTCAACTCGCGTTCACCACCCACAAAGTTGGTACCATTATCCGATCGTATCTCCAATACCTGACCTCGCCTTGATATAAATCGACGAAGCGCATTGATAAAAGAGTCTGTGCTCAAAGATGACAATACCTCCAAATGCACAGCTCTCACAGCCAGGCATGTAAAGATAATTCCATATCTCTTTACTTCACACCTTCCACGCTTAACTTGAAAAGGTCCGAAACAATCCACTCCAACCCGAGAAAATGGAGGTTCATCGGGTGAGATGCGATCTTGTGGAAGGTCTGCCATCATCTGATATCCTGATGCTGCATGAAGTCTGCGACACACTATGCATTTAGCCAAAATCCTCCTTATGGCAATGCTTGCACCTGGAACCCAATACCTTTGCCGCAGTTCGGACAGCATGTGGTTACGTCCACCATGCCCTATTTTCTGATGTACATGTTGAAGTATTAGGTCAGAAATATGCAAATCCCTGGCTATAATTGCGGGATGCCTTGCATCTTCAGGCATAGCTGCTCTACTAAGCCTACCTCCCACTCTCAACACACCATTCTCAAGCTTAGGATTAAGCCCATAGAGCTCACTACTCTTCTTCACCATTTCACCCCTCTGTAATCTACTGATCTCATCGGCATATCTCCTCCGTTGACAAAAGCAAAGAACTGCATTCTCAGCCTTGTTAAGCTCTTCTACCGAAAGACATCCTTTAGCAGCATGGTCCTTGACAGTTTGCAACTCTCTTTTAAGCTTTTCCTCAAGATTTTCTTGAGTCACGCTAGACGCAAAGCTCTCTTCCAGCTGTTTCCTCTTTTTACTAAGTTCCTGCAACAAATCTTTGAATCTAAGAACCCATGCAACCATCCTTTTTAGACGAGTCCACGAAGAAAAATAAGTAATGAACTTCATCGCACCATCCTGACATTCATTTGCATCAACAGCATTGACTAAAATGGTCGTTTTAATCTCTGGATCATTTATGGAGATCTTTCCAAGATCAAGATTCACTGGCCAATTAATTTCTGGTTCAGCAAGAAACTTTGGCCCTGACAACCAAGAATCATCCTTCAAAAAGGTTTGCACCTTAACTCCCCTAGAGGCTAGATCAGCAGGATTACATGATGTATTAACATATTTCCACTGAGAAGGTTTGGACACTTTAAGTATCTCGGTCACCCGGTTTGCTACAAACACTTTAAACCTTGAGGTTTCATTGCTGAAACACCTTAACACCGAGGTACTATCAGTCCAGAATGCTGACTCCTGCAAATGCATTTGCAGCTCTTTTTTCCACATCTTATCCATTCTACTCGCAACTAAGGCAGCTGTCAATTCCATGCGAGGAATGGAAGTTTGTTTCAATGGAGCCACTCTTGCTTTACCCATTATAAACGCACAATGCACTTGATTCTGGGTGCTGCGCAACAGCAGATAAGTGACTGTGCCATAACCCTCCTCGCTTGCATCTGCGAAGTGATGTAACTGAGCAGAAGCAACGTCTCCAAAATCAGAAGGTTTAAGGCACCGGTCGACCTTAAAATCTGCAAGAAGGCAAAGATCATTTAGCCAAACTGTCCATTCTTGTTCAACAGTAAATGGCAACACATCATCCCAACCCCAATGACTTCTGCACAGTTTCTGAAGGATCAACTTAGCAGGCAGCACCACAGGTGCCAAAAACCCTAATGGATCGTAGATCGAGCTCACAAGGGACAATATCCCTCTCCTTGTTGGAGGTTTGGTTTTCAGTGTGATCTTAAACTTAAATGCATCTGATTGGATACACCACTGTACACCCAGTACTCTCTCTACCGGTAACACATCACTATCCAAATCCAGATCCTTCACCTCCTTGGATCGCTCTTGCTGAGGTATGGCAGCAAGCACTGCTCTTCTGTTGCTAACCCACTTTGTGAGCTTAAAGCCTCCTTTAGCACAAAGAGCAACAAGTTCCTGATAGAGCCGCACTGCCTCCTCTTCAGAACCAACAGAGATAAGGCAATCATCCACATAGAAGCTATGTAAAACATTGTTGACAACCTCTAGTCTGAAATGATCTCTGTTGTCCTCTGCACATTTCCTCAAGGCAAAATTCGCACAACTTGGGGATGAAGTAGCTCCGAAGAGATGTACTTTCATTCTATATTCCACCAGATCCTGACTATGATCTCCGTCTGGCCACCACAGAAACCTTAACAGATCTAAGTCATCTCTTTGTACTCTGACCTGATAAAACATGGATTCAATATCTGCCATGAGCACCACATGTTCTTTTCGGAATCTGGTTATGACCCCAACTAGCAAGCTAGTGAGAACTGGGCCTTCCAGAAGTTGTCCATTCAGAGACACTCCCTGAAACGAAGCACCACAATCAAAGACAACTCGCAACTTCTTCTTCTGTGGGTGATACACCCCATGATGTGGAATATACCATAATCCTCCATCACAGCGATCGAATTCTTCAACAGGCACCTTCTCTGCATACCCTTTAGAAATGATTTCAGTCATAAAACTGGTGTATTCATTGTGAAATGAACCATTCCTAATAAACTTTAGTTTAAGGCTCAGAGCTCGCTATTCTACAGCCTTCCTATTATTTGGCATGTTTACCTGATTGCATCTAAAAGGCAAACCAATGGTGTAATGACCATCAACCAACTTAGCAGAATCCATCACTGACTTCATAAACTGCTGGTCTTCTCTAGATAAAGCCAACTGCTCATCTTGAATACATTCTGGAAAGTCAGTCTTCATTTGACGTTCCCACAGTTCATCCAATCTTGCCACGGAAATCCTATTAACACTCACATCAAAAATGTCAGTATTACAATCCTCTCTGAGAGGACCATTCACCGTCCAACCCAGCATAGTTTTTACCGCATAGGGACCCCCATCCTGACTTCTAACAACATCCCATGGCTCTAAAGCCTTGGGCACATTGGTCCCGATCAACAGGTCTACCCCGGAATTTATCTCCAGTATCTTAATATGGCGCAAATGTGGCCATCTGTCAAGATCTTCCTGTCGGGGAATATTACGTTGATGAACAGGCATGCTTTTTTGAGTAAATAAGTCAGGCAAATCACAGTAATGATCTAAATCCAAACCAGCTACTTCCAAATCTGAAACCACGTAGCTACTGACCATTTTCTCCTGACCCATTGTCTGCAAAAGAATGCCAGTTTTCCTTCCTGAAAGATTTAGTCTATTCATGAGCGCTTCCGTACAAAATGAAGCTGAGCTCCCAGGATCTAGAAAAGCATAGGTTACCAATGACTGAGTACCTTTCTTAGACTTCACTCTAACTGGTATTATGGACAGAGCACTATTTTGCTCACCGGCCCCAGTAACACCACTGCTTTGCACAGCATATGAAGGACCTTCATCTGGTGGTTCTCTCCCTCCTATAGTTTGCACTGCAACACTTTCCCTCTGCTTGGAGTGAATATGTAAGAGTGTGGGGTGTTTCTGATTACAAACTTTACACAAGAGACGTTTCCTACAGTCCCTGCTTCTGTGCCCAATGCGCAGACAACCATAACACACACCATTCTCTTTCAAAAAAGATAATCTTTCACAGTGTAACTTTCTTTCAAATGAAGGACACAACTCCAACATATGCCCTGCTCCACAAAACAAGCAAGCCTTGGTCACAACTGAACCACTCTCTCGCCTCACTTCTGGCTCAATCTTCCCTTCCACCTTGGTCACTGTAGTAGCAAAACTACTCCGCTTAGCCTTAGGGTAAAACTGAGACTTATCATTCCTCGCCTCTTTTCTGATGGCTGTTGGAGGATCCTGTATATCTCCAAACAATGGGTCACTTGCGATCTTAACTTGCCTTTCGACAAACTCAACAACGTCGCAAAAAACCACTTTACGTTGAAATCTTTCCTGCAGATCGCAGACAACATTCCTCCACTTATCCCTGAGCTTATAAGGCAACTTCTTTATAACTGCTTGCATATTAGCAGAGACATCCAACTCATGCAAGGACTCAACGTCTCCCATTGCATTGCAACATTGCCTTAATAAAAACCCATATTCCTGCAAAGCCTTCACATCATCAGATTTTATAGATGGCCATTTACTGACCCTTTCGATGTAGGCGGCAGCAATTTTCAGCGAATTGCCAAAGTTCTCTTGGACCAAAGATTTAACTTTAGCATATCCATACTCAGCAGGCATATACTGACAGCTTCTGACCATTTCTCTTGGATGGCCTCTAGTATATTGCTCCAGAAAATATAAACAATCCTTAGCACTGTGAGTTTGACTCTCCACCATGTGCTCAAAAGCTCTCATAAATGTTTGATATTGCAAAGGATCGCCATCAAATAACTGAATGTCACGTCTTGGTAACAAAAACAGAGACTGCTGCTCAGCCAATAAAGTTGTAATTTCATTTTGTTTCTTCAAAACTGTGACTCACCACCTTGCACTGTATGTGTAAGAGCTTTTGATTGTGCATGAGACTGCGACATCATCTGAGTAGTTGAAACTGCACCTGGAAATACTTGATGTAACTTAGTCTCTGCCCTTTCCAATGAAACGACCTTGGGTTGAAAAGTATTTTTAACCTTGGGCCTTACATCCAATACCTGTGCTTCATGATCACTAGCATCCACACCCTGATATGGTTGTTCTGGTAACACAGGTTTGAACGTCGGAGCATTAGGATTTAAAACGGCCCCTGCTCTCGTTCTAAACACGGGGGGACCTGGTGAATGACCTGCAGAGAGCTGGGACCAAAGTAACAAAGGTCACCATCAGTAACACACTACAACGGCAGGGAATCACATCCCGCAGTGCCAGACGTGTTCCGCTGCTGAAGCCAGTGCATGTCCAGGCCAGTCTGAGGTTTGCCAGAGAGCACATGGATGATACAGCAGAGGATTGGGAGAATGTCATGTGGTCAGATGAAACCAAAGTAGAACTTTTTGGTATAAACTCAACTCGTCGTGTTTGGAGGAAGAAGAATACTGAGTTGCATCCCAAGAACACCATACCTACTGTGAAGCATGGGGGTGGAAACATCATGCTATGGGGCTGTTTTTCTGCCAAGGGGACAGGACGACTGATCCGTGTTAAGGACAGAATGAATGGGGCCATGTATCGTGAGATTTTGAGCCAAAACCTCCTTCCATCAGTGAGAACTTTGAAGATGAAACGAGGCTGGGTCTTCCAACATGACAATGATCCAAAACACACCGCCCGGGCAACAAAGGAGTGGCTCCGTAAGAAGCATTTGAAAGTCCTGGAGTGGCCTAGCCAGTCTCCAGACCTCAACCCCATAGAAAATCTGTGGCGGGAGTTGAAAGTCCGTGTTGCTCGGCGACAGCCCCAAAACATCACTGCTCTCGAGAAGATCTGCATGGAGGAATGGGCCAAAATACCAGCTACTGTGTGTGCAAACCTGGTAAAGACCTATAGTAGACGTTTGACCTCTGTTATTGCCAACAAAGGTTATGTTACAAAGTATTGAGTTGTATTTTTCTTATTGACCAAATACTTATTTTCCACCCTGATTTACAAATAAATTCTTTACAAATCCTACCATGTGGATTCATGGATTTTTTTTTCACATTCTGTCTCTCACAGTTGAAGTGTACCTCTGGTGCAAATTACTGACCTCTGTCATCATTTTAGGTGGGGGAACTTGCACAATCGGTGGCTGAATAAATACTTTTTTGCCCCACTGTACCTCCTCATCATAATGTGTAAGAAAATACGAGTAGTGCTGGTTCCCGTATTTGCATGTTGTGCCTTTTTTCATTCAGAAATCAGGTCCACTTTCAGGCTCGAGACGCGAGGTGTCCATGTGTTTGCCTGACTGCTTAGCTAAGTCAGTTTTCTTAGTTTATGTTTTCATCATGAAATCCAGACTGACTTTCAGTCCTTCTACTTGTGTTTCATACTTAGATTGTCCAGCATTAAATGCTATGTTTCCTTTTTGCTAAAGCATATAGTTAGGGCTGGACCAGGTGACCCTGAATCCTCCCTTAGTTATGCTGCAATAGACGTAGGCTGCCGGGGATTCCCATGATGCATTGAGTTTTTCCTTTCCAGTCACCTTTCTCACTCACTATGTGTTAACAGACCTCTCTGCATTGAATCATATCTGTTATTAACCTCTGTCTCTCTTCCACAGCATGTCTTTATCCTGTCTTCCTTCTCTCACCCCAACCAATCACAGCAGATGGCCCCGCCCCTCCCTGAGCCTGGTTCTGCCGGAGGTTTCTTCCTGTTACAAGGGAGTTTTTCCTTCCCACTGTTGCCAAAGTGCTTGTTTACAGGGGCTCATATGATTGTTGGGTTTTTCTCTGTATGTATTATTGTAGTGTCTGCCTTACAATATAAAGCACTGTGATTTGGTGCTGTATAAATAAAGCTGAGCTGAATGATATGATGTGTTTTTATCAAATCTAGGGATGGGTACTGATAAGATTTTCACGATTCCATTTTCGATTCTGTTTAACGATTCGATTCTTTATCGATTCTTTTTAAAAAGGAGAACACTAAGGTCGATTAGCTTAGAACTTTGTTTTATATCTTCTCTTTGAACAAGAGAGAAATTTAGGAGTAACATGGCCTTACAAACCCAACAGTGAGATCTTAAGAGATCCAGCCTACGGCTCTTCAATGGGGTGTCACAGGGTCCCCAGGAAAAAACATTGTAAATGTAAAATAATAAAATAAATATTCTACTGTAGCAATAACAAAGTATAACATAAATTATTCTGTAGCAATTACACAAGAATATCCAGTAATGTCCCTGCCTACAATTAAACACATTCACTTACTGAAAATCATCTGCTGTAGCAAATGGGTGCAAACCTTTGACCACAAACTGAGTCACTGCTCGGTGACATTTGTCTATCCTGGCCTGAAAGGAGACGCTACCGGTAGACTGCAGCGAGAGCTGCCAGCATCTGAGCCAGACTCTGTCTCTCTCATCATGGTCACTAAACACACAGTGATGGCAGGTTTGTAATAAGGCAGATCGCGCTAACATAATATGCACTGTTAGTTGATTATTTACCTGCTGCATTAACGGGAGAGGACGTGCAAACGTTACCGCTGCTGCTGGGTTGAGATTCACGAGTCCGGAGCGGAATTAAAAACACGACATTCATTTAAGGTCATCGCGTGTTTTGTGAGCAAATGCTTTTGCATATTCGTAGTGTTTCCTCCCTTAAATGAAATATCTACTTTGCAAGTATTGCAAGTTGCCCTGTTGTCATCCGTTCTTGTAAAGTATAACCAAACTTTTGAGTGTTTGAGCCGCCGTGTTTCCTGCCAGGTAAATGACGCTCCGCGACGTGGTGACGTCATTCGGGGCGACTGGAATCGATAAGGGAATCGTTTGCAAAAATGGCAAACAATTCCAAGGAATTGAAACAGTGGGAACCGGTTCTCAACAAGAACCGGGTTTCCATACCCATCTCTAATCAAATCTCTTGTACATACGTGTGACTTTCACTTTGTCCTGTGTAGTTTAAATACATGGCTGCGCCTTCAGCTTCTCCCAGAGTCAAACAGGAATTCTAAAAATGGATATATCTATTTGAATGTCCCTTTTCCTAACCCTTTCCAGCAGCTTGTGACCTCTGCCACACTGTGTAGCCTGATGATTAAATCTAATCTGGACTCCATTCCCACCTTTGTCTCACACCCTGAAACCTTTGCATGCCACTCACCATGTATGTAAGTGGGTTAGTGCGGAGCGAGGGCTACCTGCTCTCCTTACATCAGGCTACAACTGGTCTGCTGGGGCATAGGTCTTAGGGAATGTCCTTTTGTTGAATGACATCCATATTTTCTCCACTGTGGGAGATGAAGGAAAAGGGGAGGGTATTGAGAGGGGGTCAAAGGGGGAAGCGAAAAATCACTCCTTTGGATTTGAACTCCAACTTGACTTCTGACCTCACTTTCCCTGGCTCAGATATCAAAACACAGAGCCATCTGCCTCTTACTGCAGGGCTAGTGGGGAGCGTGGGGTTAATATCATACACTTAGGGAGCAGAATGCAGACTGCAATTATCTTCTATTCTCAGACAGAATCCTATTATTTGATCCTGCAGTCGCGACAGATGGAGGGGGCCCAGTCACATCCTCTATCTCACGTTCTCTCTCTCTCTGTTTCCCCATTCCTGTGCAAAGCCAATCTGGAGGGCAGAGCAAGAGAGGCTGAGGACATAATGGTGAGAGAGGGCAAGAAAGGGGCAAGAGGAGGATGAGAGAGAGTGCAGGGGTGAGGCAAGGTTGCAGGGTTGTGACAGAGAAAAGGAGATGGAAGAAGGAAACCTGAGCCAGGGACCACTTTCCTCCACCTCCTCCTTCATCTGTCTGTCCATCACAATGGGCAGAGAGTGCATTTAAGGGCGATAGATAAAAAGCTGTAGTTTGAATGGAGAGGAGGAGGAAACAGGAGTGTGGGACAGCTGGTGGAGTGAACCAGATTCGGTTTCTTGTGATCTCATCTGAGGTATGGAACCTCTGCTGGTGGTAAAGGAAAAGGACTAATTCATCATTCTGTGAACTTTCTGACACTGATAATTATGATTTACCCTGCGTTATGTTTGCTTGTTTCTACGAGGTCACTGGACTCATACAGAAGCAAAAACCTTGTATGAATATGACCCAGACTGCTGTCAGTACACAGAGTCATGGTCTGGGTCTGGACATGGTTAGTCTACTTTACCATAAGGACATAAAAGCTAAAACCAAGAGCCTGGCTTTCTCCAAGCTGGCACTTTGGAAAGGTCGCATGCTGTTACACGAGCTCCAACAAGTTCTTCCTGGGGTGTAATGACACTTTATCACGTTTAGGCAGGAAAAACTACCTGATTAACTTTAGCAAAGGTTAGGATAAGGACTGTTTGATGCCATGATACAGTGCATCAAGTCCATCATATATCAGCTCAGTTCAAGTCAAGTCAGTTTTATTTATATAGCATTAAATCACAACAACAGTTAATATCGTAAGATAAAAACATTACAATAATCCAGAGAAAACTCCAACAATCAGACGGCCTCCTATGAACAAGTACTTGGTGACAGTGTGAACAAAGAATTCCCTTTTAACAGGAAGCAACCTCCAGCAGATTTGGGCTGGACGAACGGCAGCCATCTGCTGCGACCGGCATCATGGGAATCCCCCAGCAGCCTCAGGATCACCTGATCCATCCTAACTCTGAGCTTTATCAAAAAGAAAGGTTTTAAAAATTTTAAGCATGTATTCTCCTGAATCCAAACTGGGAGCTGGATCCACAGAAAAGAGCTTGAAAGCTGAAGGCTCTGCCTCCCATTCTACTTTTAAAGGAACAACAAGCAAAGTGCTCTGTTAGAGTGGTATGATGTGAAGTGGGGTGGTATGACACTGTGAGGTCTTTAAGACAACAAAGGGTCTTGTGATTCAATACTTATATGTAAATATTTAAACAACTATTAAACAGTGGTGCACACTTGGCTACAAAGGCAGCTTTAATAAAACCACTTTAATTAACACCACAGGAATGAGAACAGAATGGAAATAGAAACATTACAGGAACGTGGATATGAAAAGGCGTGGACACCATGACATCACCTGATCAGCTGCTGTTTTGCACAGGTCCCTGCAGAAAAACGGGAAACGAGCAATTCTGCTGCTCAAACGATGGTCCTGAAACCACTCAGTGAGTCCTTTTGTGTCACGAGTGGGAAACTTCTGGATCAGGATAGAAATGATTCACCTTTGTACTAACCACCCTAAAAACACATGTACACACACACATAACACCACATGAGGTAGGATCTGAACTGTGAGGTGTTTCCTTGGGTTTGTCATCCCTCGCTACACTATGGAAGAAAGATGGTGAAGGTTGATGGCAGGTTTCAAACTTTGGAAGATATTGAACTTTGCAAAACTAGGTCAACCATATCCTGACTAAGAGAACCCCTGAATAATTTAGAGGATTATAGGAGTTTTTTGGAGTGCTAGAAAATTGAACACTGGAAACATCCATTTCCAAATTCCTACCTTTAATATGTCAACTGAAATAATGTGAAATGATTTAGTTTGAGTATTTCTGAATGTCAAACAAACTGCCATAAATGCCCAGATGTGTGTGTGTGTGTGTGTGTGTGTGTGTGTGCGTGTGTGTGTGTGTGTGTGTGTGTGTGTGTGCGTGCGTGTGTGTGTGTGTGTGCGTGTGCGTGTGTGTGTGTGTGTGTGTGTGTGTGTGTGTGTTTAAGATAAATAAATCATGAATATCAGGCCTGCATCTCAAACACAGATCATGATATGCATGCATTTGCAGGAGAAAAGATTGAGGTTAAAAGATTCATTAAGTGTATTCCCCAAATCCACTGCTTCCATGTATGAGCACACACAGACACACACACACACACACACACACACACCCACACACACACACACACACACACACACACACACACACACACACGCACACAGTGAGCAGGCGTGTTTTCCAGGCAGACATCTGAAAGTGGATCCTCAGAGCTGAATTTCCATGTAGTATCGGGCCCAGGAGAGCTGGTTTACAGGGCAAAGAACCAGCCTCGCTCATTTAATTACTGCCTATCAGTGGCATCAGAGTGTGTAGCTACCAGTTTAAATGGAAAGTGGGATGAAGCAGGCGCAGGCATCAAGGGCACAGAGCAAGCACAGAGAGCTGCTGTAACAGTTTCATGCAGAGATTTCAAACTTTCCTCTCTGTTAGCTGTTGTTTATCTCACAGCCCACCATGCAAATGTGAAATATGCAGTGATTTAAGAAATAAGGCGAGATTCACTCTGATGTCTTCTTAAGATAACACATTTTAATGCTGGGTTGCTCTCACGAGTAGAATATGACACAATATGAATCAAATATAATTGAGACCAGTTATTAGATCTGTTTCTGAAAAGAAAGATCATAATGCGATGTTTAATATGTTCCCCTGGGAGTGACGTCTGGCTTCGAGCTTTCCTCTCACTCTATTCCAAATGTAAATAAAAACTATCATTTTCATAATTGAGGAACAAGCACAGAAACAAGTAGCTGGTGGTGACTCTGCTCTGTCCTGATGAAACATCTGGGTCTGTCAGCCTCTCCAGGTCAACACACCAATAGTGGTTCAGTGCACAGTTAACACTGCTGCCTTTTCTCCAGAGTTTCAGTGGTGTGTTCGATCTTTATGATTGCCGTCTATTTTATTTTCCCTGCATGCTCACAGTTCACCACCACCTCTTACCCACGCACTGCTGATTTTGTTACAGGAGGAGTTCTACGGTTCACACTAATGTCCAGTAATTATTTCATAAGCCCTGCCCATAGTTTAGCCCAGACCATAATGGATTTATCTGGCAAATAGCTCTGATAGAATCCATCCAACAAGTTGTGCTTCAGTTTTCAGTGGTGAAATTCTAATATTGTATTAGTTCAGATTCACACCACACGTGGAACATGTTTAATGATAAAGAAGCATCGGCGCTCAATTTTAGCAAAATAAAAGTCAGGCCGAGAGCACCATGTGTGAAGCTGCATACAGCTCTACAGTGTGCCACCAAACAAGCCTAACTGTTAATTTCATTGATTTTTCAATCCAAAATATGGATCCCGCCCAGCTGCTCCTGATTTTGTTCTTGGCTGTGAGACCTTTGTTCCAGTTTGAAAACGTGGGCATCAGCAAACCCACTGAATCCAAGCTGATCACAGTCCCTATTCTCTTCAGTAGAGGACAACAAATGAAAATTGTCACAATGTTCATTTTGTTCACTGCGACTAACAAGAACTAAGTAGAAAAATAAATTTTACTTGGATTACCTTCCTGTTTAAAACCATATCAAAACCGTGCCAGGCCCAACCTCAGTACTAAAAGTCTGGATCTGTTCCACAACTGACCGCAACTCTGATGTTGCTGAACCCAGAGAGTTACACCACAACGTTGTTCTCTGGCCTCAGCGTGGGACATTGCCTGAGGCTCCCCACCGGCCCTCAGTGTTCATTGAATGAGCATGGCCTCCCCACAGACCACTGACAAGCTCCTTTATCTCATCTAATGCAGTCCTCCTCCCAGCTACCAGAGCCTAGCCCTGGTCAGAGAGAGCAGTGCCTGGGGCCTGTTTACCAGCCACCCCCATCCCCACTTCCAGACATCCAGGGTAACAAAACACGCTCCCTCTGGACTGACCACAGACACTGTGACACACAGTATGTCTGTGAGTGTAATGTGTCAGAGGAAAGTGATGTCAGAGAGCAAGAAGGAATATTTCAACCCTCATGGTTTCATTGGTTTCCTATGATAGTGGCCATTTGAGAAAAGAACGAGAGCTGAATTTGACTGAAAGCTGCAGCCAGTTTTAGAACACTTGAGAATGATTATACACATGATCTGAGGAAGTTGCAATGGCTTGTTAAAAAACAGTCAATATTATCCAGAATTGACTAGAAATAATTCATCAGCAATCCAATAAAGAGCTCCACTCAAAACAGCTGTTGAGTGCTAACTGTACACTTCACAGAATCATGTTGACATACATGACTCTGAATGAGTTCCAAACAGGACTCTTTTTTTAAAATTTCTACAGTATGGTATACAGTCACAGAATACTGTACAGACATCACAGGCTAGTGTACAAACACCATGGTAAATGGACTGGTTCTTATATAGTGCTTTTCTACTCTTTCTGAGTAGAAAAGCACAACACAACTTATACATTCACACCCATTCACACAAGCACAAACACAAGTGCTTTCACGTACACATTCATACTCCGATGGATGCATTGGAGAGCAATTTGCCCAAGGATATTTGGCATGCAGACTGGGGAAGCCAGGGATCGAACTACCAACCTTCCAATCAGTAGATGACCCGCACTACCACCTGAGGTACAGCTACCCCATCACAGCTTAGTGTACAGACATCACAGGTTAGTGTACAAATATCACAGCTTAGTGTACAAATATCACAGGCTAGTGTACAAACATCACAGGCTAGTGTACAAACATCACAGGTTAGTGTACAGACATCACAGGTTAGTGTACAAATATCACAGCTTAGTGTACAAATATCACAGGCTAGTGTACAAATATCACAGGTTAGTGTACAAACATCACAGGTTAGTGTACAAACATCACAGGCTAGTGTACAAATATCACAGGCTAGTGTACAAACATCACAGGCTAGTGTACAAATATCACAGTCTAGTGTACAGACATCACAGGCTAGTGTACAAATATCACAGCTTAGTGTACAAATATCACAGGCTAGTGTACAAATATCACAGGTTAGTGTACAAACATCACAGGTTAGTGTACAGACAACACAAGCTAGTGTACAAATATCACAGGTTAGTGTACAAACATCACGGGTTAGTGTACAAATATCACAGGCTAGTGTACAAACATCACAGGCTAGTGTACAAATATCACAGCTTAGTGTACAAATATCACAGGCTAGTGTACAAATATCACAGGTTAGTGTACAAACATCACAGGCTAGTGTACAAATATCACAGGCTAGTGTACAAATATCACAGGCTAGTGTACAAATATCACAGGTTAGTGTACAAACATCACAGGTTAGTGTACAGACAACACAGGCTAGTGTACAAACATCACGGGTTAGTGTACAAATATCACAGGCTAGTGTACAAACATCACAGGCTAGTGTACAAATATCACAGCTTAGTGTACAAATATCACAGGCTAGTGTACAAATATCACAGGTTAGTGTACAAAAATCACAGGCTAGTGTACAAATATCACAGCTTAGTGTACAAATATCACAGGCTAGTGTACAAATATCACAGGCTAGTGTACAAACATCACAGGCTAGTGTACAAACATCACAGGTTAGTGTACAAATATTACAGTCTAGTGTACAAATATCACAGGCTAGGGTACAAACATCACAGGTTAGTGTACAAATATCACAGGCTAGTGTACAAATATCACAGGCTAGTGTACAGACATCACAGGCTAGTGTACAAATATCACAGGCTAGTGTACAAACATCACAGGTTAGTGTACAAACATCACAGGCTAGTGTACAAATATCACAAGTTGCTGTACAGACATCACAGGCTAGTGTACAAATATCACAGGCTAGTGTACAAACATCACAGGTTGCTGTACAGACATCACAGGTTAGTGTACAAATATCACAGGCTAGTGTACAAACATCACAGGTTGCTGTACAGACATCGCAGGTTAGTGTACAAATATCACAGGCTAGTGTACAGACATCACAGGCTAGTGTACAAATATCACAGGCTAGTGTACAAACATCACAGGCTAGTGTACAAATATCACAGGCTAGTGTACAAACATCACAGGCTAGTGTACAAACATCACAGGTTAGTGTACAAACATCACAGGTTAGTGTACAAATATCACAGGCTAGTGTACAAACATCACAGGTTAGTGTACAAACATCACAGGCTAGTGTACAAATATCACAGGCTAGTGTACAAACATCACAGGCTAGTGTACAAACATCACAGGTTAGTGTACAAATATCACAGGCTAGTGTACAAACATCACAGGCTAGTGTACAAACATCACAGGTTAGTGTACAAATATCACAGGCTAGTGTACAAATATCACAGGCTAGTGTACAAACATCACAGGCTAGTGTACAAATATCACAGGTTGCTGTACAGACATCACAGTCTAGTGTACAAACATCACAGGCTAGTGTACAAACATCACAGGCTAGTGTACAAATATCACAGGCTAGTGTACAAATATCACAGGTTGCTGTACAGACATCACAGTCTAGTGTACAAATATCACAGGCTAGTGTACAAACATCACAGGTTAGTGTACAAATATCACAGGCTAGTGTACAAATATCACAGGCTAGTGTACAAATATCACAGGTTGCTGTACAGACATCACAGGCTAGTGTACAAATATCACAGGCTAGTGTACAAACATCACAGGTTAGTGTACAAATATTACAGTCTAGTGTACAAATATCACAGGCTAGTGTACAAACATCACAGGTTAGTGTACAAATATCACAGGCTAGTGTACAGACATCACAGGCTAGTGTACAAATATCACAGGCTAGTGTACAAACATCACAGGTTGCTGTACAGACATCACAGGTTAGTGTACAAACATCACAGGCTAGTGTACAAATATCACAAGTTGCTGTACAGACATCACAGGCTAGTGTACAAATATCACAGGCTAGTGTACAAACATCACAGGTTGCTGTACAGACATCGCAGGTTAGTGTACAAATATCACAGGCTAGTGTACAAACATCACAGGTTGCTGTACAGACATCGCAGGTTAGTGTACAAATATCACAGGCTAGTGTACAGACATCACAGGCTAGTGTACAAATATCACAGGCTAGTGTACAAACATCACAGGCTAGTGTACAAATATCACAGGCTAGTGTACAGACATCACAGGCTAGTGTACAAACATCACAGGCTAGTGTACAAACATCACAGGTTAGTGTACAAACATCACAGGCTAGTGTACAAATATCACAGGTTGCTGTACAGACATCACAGGCTAGTGTACAAATATCACAGGCTAGGGTACAAATATCACAGGTTAGTGTACAAACATCACAGGTTAGTGTACAAACATCACAGGCTAGGGTACAAATATCACAGGTTAGTGTACAAATATCACAGGCTAGTGTACAGACATCACAGGCTAGTGTACAAATATCACAGGTTAGTGTACAAATATCACAGGCTAGTGTACAGACATCACAGGTTGCTGTACAGACATCACAGGTTAGTGTACAAATATCACAGGCTAGTGTACAGACATCACAGGCTAGTGTACAAATATCACAGGCTAGTGTACAGACATCACAGGCTAGTGTACAAATATCACAGGCTAGTGTACAAATATCACAAGTTGCTGTACAGACATCACAGGCTAGTGTACAAATATCACAGGCTAGTGTACAAACATCACAGGTTGCTGTACAGACATCGCAGGTTAGTGTACAAATATCACAGGCTAGTGTACAAACATCACAGGTTGCTGTACAGACATCGCAGGTTAGTGTACAAATATCACAGGCTAGTGTACAGACATCACAGGCTAGTGTACAAATATCACAGGCTAGTGTACAAACATCACAGGCTAGTGTACAAATATCACAGGCTAGTGTACAGACATCACAGGCTAGTGTACAAACATCACAGGCTAGTGTACAAACATCACAGGCTAGTGTACAAATATCACAGCTTAGTGTACAAACATCACAGGCTAGTGTACAAATATCACAGGCTAGTGTACAAACATCACAGGTTAGTGTACAAATATTACAGGCTAGTGTACAAATATCACAGGCTAGTGTACAGACATCACAGGCTAGTGTACAAATATCACAGGCTAGTGTACAAACATCACAGGTTGCTGTACAGACATCACAGGTTAGTGTACAAACATCACAGGCTAGTGTACAAATATCACAAGTTGCTGTACAGACATCACAGGCTAGTGTACAAATATCACAGGCTAGTGTACAAACATCACAGGTTGCTGTACAGACATCGCAGCTTAGTGTACAAATATCACAGGCTAGTGTACAAACATCACAGGCTAGTGTACAAATATCACAGGCTAGTGTACAGACATCACAGGCTAGTGTACAAACATCACAGGCTAGTGTACAAACATCACAGGTTAGTGTACAAATATCACAGGCTAGTGTACAAACATCACAGGCTAGTGTACAAACATCACAGGCTAGTGTACAAATATCACAGCTTAGTGTACAAACATCACAGGTTAGTGTACAAACATCACAGGCTAGTGTACAAACATCACAGGTTAGTGTACAAACATCACAGGTTAGTGTACAAATATCACAGGCTAGTGTACAAATATCACAGCTTAGTGTACAAACATCACAGGCTAGTGTACAAACATCACAGGCTAGTGTACAAATATCACAGGCTAGTGTACAAACATCACAGGTTAGTGTACAAATATTACAGTCTAGTGTACAAATATCACAGGCTAGTGTACAAACATCACAGGCTAGTGTACAAACATCACAGGTTAGTGTACAAATATTACAGGCTAGTGTACAAATATCACAGGCTAGTGTACAGACATCACAGGCTAGTGTACAAATATCACAGGCTAGTGTACAAACATCACAGGTTAGTGTACAAACATCACAGGTTGCTGTACAGACATCACAGGTTAGTGTACAAATATCACAGGCTAGTGTACAAACATCACAGGTTGCTGTACAGACATCACAGGCTAGTGTACAAACATCGCAGGCTAGTGTACAAACATCACAGGTTGCTGTACAGACATCACAGGCTAGTGTACAAATATCACAGGCTAGTGTACAAATATCACAGGTTGCTGTACAGACATCACAGGCTAGTGTACAAATATCACAGTCTAGTGTACAAACATCGCAGGTTAGTGTACAAATATCACAGGCTAGTGTACAAACATCACAGGCTAGTGTACAAATATCACAGGTTGCTGTACAGACATCACAGTCTAGTGTACAAACATCACAGGTTAGTGTACAAACATCACAGGCTAGTGTACAAACATCACAGGTTAGTGTACAAACATCACAGGCTAGTGTACAAATATCACAGGCTAGTGTACAAATATCACAGGTTGCTGTACAGACATCACAGTCTAGTGTACAAATATCACAGGCTAGTGTACAAACATCACAGGTTAGTGTACAAATATCACAGGCTAGTGTACAAATATCACAGGCTAGTGTACAAATATCACAGGTTGCTGTACAGACATCACAGGCTAGTGTACAAATATCACAGGCTAGTGTACAAACATCACAGGTTAGTGTACAAATATTACAGTCTAGTGTACAAATATCACAGGCTAGTGTACAAACATCACAGGTTAGTGTACAAATATTACAGGCTAGTGTACAAATATCACAGGCTAGTGTACAAACATCACAGGCTAGTGTACAAACATCACAGGCTAGTGTACAAATATCACAGGTTGCTGTACAGACATCACAGTCTAGTGTACAAACATCACAGGCTAGTGTACAAACATCACAGGCTAGTGTACAAATATCACAGGCTAGTGTACAAATATCACAGGTTGCTGTACAGACATCACAGTCTAGTGTACAAATATCACAGGCTAGTGTACAAACATCACAGGTTAGTGTACAAATATCACAGGCTAGTGTACAAATATCACAGGTTGCTGTACAGACATCACAGGCTAGTGTACAAATATCACAGGCTAGTGTACAAACATCACAGGTTAGTGTACAAATATTACAGTCTAGTGTACAAATATCACAGGCTAGTGTACAAACATCACAGGTTAGTGTACAAATATTACAGGCTAGTGTACAAATATCACAGGCTAGTGTACAGACATCACAGGCTAGTGTACAAATATCACAGGCTAGTGTACAAACATCACAGGTTGCTGTACAGACATCACAGGTTAGTGTACAAACATCACAGGCTAGTGTACAAATATCACAAGTTGCTGTACAGACATCACAGGCTAGTGTACAAATATCACAGGCTAGTGTACAAACATCACAGGTTAGTGTACAAATATCACAGGTTGCTGTACAGACATCACAGGCTAGTGTACAAATATCACAGGCTAGTGTACAAACATCACAGGTTGCTGTACAGACATCGCAGGTTAGTGTACAAATATCACAGGCTAGTGTACAAACATCACAGGTTGCTGTACAGACATCGCAGGTTAGTGTACAAATATCACAGGCTAGTGTACAGACATCACAGGCTAGTGTACAAATATCACAGGCTAGTGTACAAACATCACAGGCTAGTGTACAAATATCACAGGCTAGTGTACAGACATCACAGGCTAGTGTACAAACATCACAGGCTAGTGTACAAACATCACAGGTTAGTGTACAAATATCACAGGCTAGTGTACAAACATCACAGGCTAGTGTACAAACATCATAGGCTAGTGTACAAATATCACAGCTTAGTGTACAAACATCACAGGCTAGTGTACAAACATCACAGGTTAGTGTACAAACATCACAGGCTAGTGTACAAACATCACAGCTTAGTGTACAAACATCACAGGCTAGTGTACAAACATCACAGGCTAGTGTACAAACATCACAGGTTAGTGTACAAATATCACAGGCTAGTGTACAAATATCACAGGTTGCTGTACAGACATCACAGGCTAGTGTACAAATATCACAGGCTAGTGTACAAACATCACAGGTTAGTGTACAAATATTACAGTCTAGTGTACAAATATCACAGGCTAGTGTACAAACATCACAGGCTAGTGTACAAACATCACAGGTTAGTGTACAAATATTACAGGCTAGTGTACAAATATCACAGGCTAGTGTACAGACATCACAGGTTAGTGTACAAACATCACAGGTTGCTGTACAGACATCACAGGTTAGTGTACAAATATCACAGGCTAGTGTACAAACATCACAGGTTGCTGTACAGACATCACAGGCTAGTGTACAAACATCGCAGGCTAGTGTACAAACATCACAGGTTGCTGTACAGACATCACAGGCTAGTGTACAAATATCACAGGCTAGTGTACAAATATCACAGGTTGCTGTACAGACATCACAGGCTAGTGTACAAATATCACAGTCTAGTGTACAAACATCGCAGGTTAGTGTACAAACATCACAGGCTAGTGTACAAATATCACAGGTTGCTGTACAGACATCACAGGCTAGCGTACAAACATCGCAGGTTAGTGTACAAATATCACAGGCTAGTGTACAGACATCACAGGCTAGTGTACAAATATCACAGGCTAGTGTACAAATATCACAGGCTAGTGTACAAATATCACAGGCTAGTGTACAAACATCACAGGTTGCTGTACAGACATCACAGGTTAGTGTACAAATATCACAGGCTAGTGTACAGACATCACAGGCTAGTGTACAAACATCACAGGCTAGTGTACAAACATCACAGGCTAGTGTACAAATATCACAGGTTGCTGTACAGACATCACAGTCTAGTGTACAAACATCACAGGTTAGTGTACAAACATCACAGGCTAGTGTACAAACATCACAGGTTAGTGTACAAACATCACAGGCTAGTGTACAAATATCACAGGTTGCTGTACAGACATCACAGGCTAGTGTACAAATATCACAGGCTAGGGTACAAATATCACAGGTTAGTGTACAAACATCACAGGTTAGTGTACAAACATCACAGGCTAGGGTACAAATATCACAGGTTAGTGTACAAATATCACAGGCTAGTGTACAGACATCACAGGCTAGTGTACAAATATCACAGGTTAGTGTACAAATATCACAGGCTAGTGTACAGACATCACAGGTTGCTGTACAGACATCACAGGTTAGTGTACAAATATCACAGGCTAGTGTACAGACATCACAGGCTAGTGTACAAATATCACAGGCTAGTGTACAGACATCACAGGCTAGTGTACAAATATCACAGGCTAGTGTACAAACATCACAGGTTAGTGTACAAATATCACAGGCTAGTGTACAGACATCACAGGCTAGTGTACAAATATCACAGGCTAGTGTACAGACATCACAGGCTAGTGTACAAATATCACAGGCTAGTGTACAAACATCACAGGCTAGGGTACAAATATCACAGGTTAGTGTACAAACATCACAGGTTAGTGTACAAACATCACAGGCTAGGGTACAAATATCACAGGTTAGTGTACAAATATCACAGGCTAGTGTACAAACATCACAGGCTAGTGTACAGACATCACAGGTTGCTGTACAAATATCACAGGCTAGTGTACAAACATCACAGGTTAGTGTACAAACATCACAGGCTAGGGTACAAATATCACAGGTTAGTGTACAAATATCACAGGCTAGTGTACAGACATCACAGGTTAGTGTACAAATATCACAGGCTAGTGTACAGACATCACAGGCTAGTGTACAAATATCACAGGCTAGTGTACAGACATCACAGGTTGCTGTACAGACATCACAGGCTAGTGTACAAATATCACAGGTTAGTGTACAAATATCACAGGCTAGTGTACAAACATCACAGGTTGCTGTACAGACATCACAGGCTAGTGTACAAATATCACAGGTTAGTGTACAAATATCACAGGCTAGTGTACAGACATCACAGGCTAGTGTACAAATATCACAGGTTAGTGTACAAATATCACAGGCTAGTGTACAGACATCACAGTCTAGTGTACAAACATCACAGGTTAGTGTACAAATATCACAGGCTAGTGTACAAACATCACAGGTTGCTGTACAGACATCACAGGCTAGTGTACAAATATCACAGGTTAGTGTACAAATATCACAGGCTAGTGTACAGACATCACAGGCTAGTGTACAAATATCACAGGTTAGTGTACAAATATCACAGGCTAGTGTACAGACATCACAGGTTGCTGTACAGACATCACAGGTTAGTGTACAAATATCACAAGCTAGTGTACAGACATCACAGGCTAGTGTACAAATATCACAGGCTAGTGTACAGACATCACAGGCTAGTGTACAAACATCACAGGTTAGTGTACAAATATCACAGGCTAGTGTACAAATATCACAGGCTAGTGTACAGACATCACAGGTTAGTGTACAAATATCACAGGCTAGTGTACAAATATCACAGGCTAGTTTACAAATATCACAGGCTAGTGTACAGACATCACAGGTTGCTGTGCAGACATCGCAGGTTAGTGTACAAACATCACAGGCTAGTGTACAAATATCACAGGCTAGTGTACAGACATCACAGGCTAGTGTACAAATATCACAGGCTAGTGTACAGACATCACAGGTTAGTGTACAAACATCGCAGGTTAGTGTACAAACATCACAGGCTAGTGTACAAATATCACAGGTTGCTGTACAGACATCACAGGCTAGTGTACAAATATCACAGGTTGCTGTACAGACATCACAGGCTAGTGTACAAACATCGCATGTTAGTGTACAAATATCACAGGCTAGTGTACAGACATCACAGGCTAGTGTACAAATATCACAGGCTAGTGTACAAACATCACAGGTTAGTGTACAAATATCACAGGCTAGTGTACAAATATCACAGGCTAGTGTACAAACATCACAGGTTGCTGTACAGACATCACAGGTTAGTGTACAAATATCACATGCTAGTGTACAGATATCACAGGCTAGTGTACAAATATCACAGGCTAGTGTACAAACATCACAGGCTAGTGTACAAATATCACAGGTTGCTGTACAGACATCACAGTCTAGTGTACAAACATCACAGGTTAGTGTACAAATATCACAGGCTAGTGTACAAACATCACAGGCTAGTGTACAAACATCACAGGCTAGTGTACAAATATCACAGGCTAGTGTACAAACATCACAGGCTAGTGTACAAACATCACAGGCTAGTGTACAAACATCACAGGCTAGGGTACAAATATCACAGGTTAGTGTACAAATATCACAGGCTAGTGTACAGACATCACAGGCTAGTGTACAAATATCACAGGTTAGTGTACAAATATCACAGGCTAGTGTACAGACATCACAGGTTGCTGTATAGACATCACAGGTTAGTGTACAAATATCACAGGCTAGTGTACAGACATCACAGGCTAGTGTACAAATATCACAGGCTAGTGTACAGACATCACAGGCTAGTGTACAAATATCACAGGCTAGTGTACAAACATCACAGGCTAGTGTACAGACATCACAGGCTAGTGTACAAATATCACAGGCTAGTGTACAGACATCACAGGCTAGTGTACAAATATCACAGGCTAGTGTACAAACATCACAGGCTAGTGTACAAACATCACAGGTTAGTGTACAAATATCACAGGTTAGTGTACAGACATCACAGGCTAGTGTACAAATATCACAGGCTAGTGTACAGACATCACAGGCTAGTGTACAAATATCACAGGCTAGTGTACAAACATCACAGGCTAGGGTACAAATATCACAGGTTAGTGTACAAACATCACAGGTTAGTGTACAAACATCACAGGCTAGGGTACAAATATCACAGGTTAGTGTACAAATATCACAGGTTAGTGTACAAATATCACAGGCTAGTGTACAGACATCACAGGTTGCTGTACAGACATCACAGGTTAGTGTACAAATATCACAGGCTAGTGTACAGACATCACAGGCTAGTGTACAAATATCACAGGTTAGTGTACAAATATCACAGGCTAGTGTACAGACATCACAGGCTAGTGTACAAACATCACAGGCTAGGGTACAAATATCACAGGTTAGTGTACAAACATCACAGGCTAGGGTACAAATATCACAGGTTAGTGTACAAACATCACAGGTTAGTGTACAAACATCACAGGCTAGGGTACAAATATCACAGGTTAGTGTACAAATATCACAGGTTAGTGTACAAATATCACAGGCTAGTGTACAGACATCACAGGTTGCTGTACAGACATCACAGGTTAGTGTACAAATATCACAGGCTAGTGTACAAATATCACAGGTTAGTGTACAAATATCACAGGCTAGTGTACAGACATCACAGGCTAGTGTACAAACATCACAGGCTAGGGTACAAATATCACAGGTTAGTGTACAAATATCACAGGCTAGTGTACAGACATCACAGGTTGCTGTACAGACATCACAGGTTAGTGTACAAATATCACAGGCTAGTGTACAGACATCACAGGCTAGTGTACAAATATCACAGGTTAGTGTACAAATATCACAGGCTAGTGTACAGACATCACAGGTTAGTGTACAAACATCACAGGTTAGTGTACAAATATCACAGGCTAGTGTACAGACATCACAGGCTAGTGTACAAACATCACAGGTTAGTGTACAAATATCACAGGCTAGTGTACAAACATCACAGGTTGCTGTACAGACATCACAGGCTAGTGTACAAATATCACAGGTTAGTGTACAAATATCACAGGCTAGTGTACAGACATCACAGGCTAGTGTACAAACATCACAGGTTAGTGTACAAATATCACAGGCTAGTGTACAGACATCACAGGCTAGTGTACAAACATCACAGTCTAGTGTACAAATATCACAGGCTAGTGTACAAACATCACAGGTTGCTGTACAGACATCACAGGCTAGTGTACAAATATCACAGGTTAGTGTACAAATATCACAGGCTAGTGTACAGACATCACAGGTTGCTGTACAGACATCACAGGTTAGTGTACAAATATCACAGGCTAGTGTACAGACATCACAGGCTAGTGTACAAATATCACAGGCTAGTGTACAGACATCACAGGCTAGTGTACAAACATCACAGGTTAGTGTACAAATATCACAGGCTAGTGTACAAACATCACAGGTTGCTGTACAGACATCACAGGCTAGTGTACAAATATCACAGGTTAGTGTACAAATATCACAGGCTAGTGTACAGACATCACAGGTTGCTGTGCAGACATCACAGGCTAGTGTACAAATATCACAGGCTAGTGTACAGACATCACAGGTTGCTGTGCAGACATCACAGGCTAGTGTACAAACATCGCAGGTTAGTGTACAAATATCACAGGCTAGTGTACAAATATCACAGGCTAGTGTACAGACATCACAGGTTGCTGTGCAGACATCACAGTCTAGTGTACAAATATCACAGGCTAGTTTACAAATATCACAGGCTAGTGTACAGACATCACAGGTTGCTGTGCAGACATCACAGGCTAGTGTACAAATATCACAGGCTAGTGTACAAATATCACAGGCTAGTGTACAGACATCACAGGTTGCTGTGCAGACATCACAGGCTAGTGTACAAATATCACAGGTTAGTGTACAAATATCACAGGCTAGTGTACAAATATCACAGGTTAGTGTACAAATATCACAGGCTAGTGTACAAATATCATAGCTTAGTGTCAGTTAGTGTCGTTACTGTGACCTGCACATTGTTTTTCTCTCTTTGTTGCTTGTTTGTTTGATGGTGCACCACCACCTTCCTCCAGCTGTAGTGGCAGTAATAACCGTGGCAGTAATAACAAGCAGAAACATGTTTAACACAAGAAATAGTTGCATTACAGTTTTTCTCAAATGTTAAAACACAAAAGCCAATCCTGTAACCCAAATGACCAGTAGTCTAAACACATTTACTAAATGTAGCCACCATATTCCAGTACCATAAACACATGTCACATGAAGACACAATTCACAAAACACAACCCTCTGTACTCATAAATCTAAACACATTTTTCCTTGCTAAAACACATGTTGCAAAACAACTCTGCTCATATCCTCAAATGAAAGCCCATGTGATGCAAAATGCTTGCCACAGTCACCAATCTTTGAACACAGGGAACACACCTGGCGTCATTCACTACACACAATGACTCAAAATTGAAGACACTTGTTGCTAATGCTGTACCCACATGTAAAAGCAAGTTCAGAGTGCACAGTATGCTGAAGGTTCCAAACAAACACAATGGATGAAGGCAGAGTCAGGGGAAGAGGAATTTGATGCAGAGGAGGGAGAAGAGCTGGCCCTGGAAGAAGAGGAGCAGGCCAACATGGGAGAGGAGAAGGTCCAGGAGGGAGAGCAAGACAACCTCGCACCATCATTACGGACGAGATGCGAGCAACAGCTCAGCGACATGATGCCGCACAGTGATTGTGGTGTGTGTGGTGTGAATAACGTAAATAAAAAAACTTCACACCCTGTTCATGTTTTCAAGATTACTGTTGTGTGCAATAGATTCTGTTTTTGCATTGAGTTGTGTTACAGTAGTGTACGTACATGCAGGATTTTCTATAGATTTATACTACTCATATGAAACTCACAAATCTAAATGCCTAATCCTCTGCAGAGATCTACGACGATCCGTTACTGTATAGTTTCTAAAATATGCATTGGCAGTTATGGAACAAAGAACCTTCTCACAAATTGAGCATTGTGTTTTCAATTGTTTTGCTGTAGTGTGTAATGCTGTGTATAGTGTTTACAGTTTTGACAGCTTCGAGCTGCTCTCTTGGTGTGGGAGTTTGAGTTTTGCAGTGGGAAGGTGTGGTTGTGTTTATGTAGCTTTAGAGAAGGGTGTTGTGTTTGGACATTGGGGGACCTGGTGGTAACGTTTGTGAAATGTGTTTTAGCATTTGAGAAAAACTGTAACTACTACAATGTAATTTAATAACTCTCCCTTTTAGAGTTATGAAAATGCCGTTAAAGATCCCCAACCCTTGTGTGAATCTAAACATCATAATTCTACCTCTGATTTGATTGCACTGTAATCGTACATTTTGATATTCACTTAAAGCTGAGGCAGGGCAGTCAGACAGCTTCCCTTATTAGCCCTCTAATAGATGGCACGAGGTGCAAATTGCTTAATAAATATGTCCACATAGGTTTATTTCTTCTTAATGGCACTCCCGGCATGGGATCCATTAGCCGCTGTGACCCAATTTAAGAGCCATTGCTCACACAGCCAAATCAGGAAAGGAAACATCTCTGCTGCCAGTATGATTTTACCATGCTGTCAAAAATGATCAGAGGATGGGACAGGACCGTGCTGTTGAGGTCTGTCACACAGTAACAGGGTGAGATCAAGTCAGCACGGAGGAGTTGGTTCTTCTAGAGAACATGTTCCTAATTAAATTTGAATCTAATAAAGCAAATGCAGGATGCACTGGAACAAGTCAAAGGAGGCCTCATCCACAAAAGTACATCCATGGATTGGCAAGTCCTTCAGTCTAAAGACATGCATGCTAGGTGATGACTTTTGAGTGTATATGTATACCTAGTGACATTTGCATGTGTATGTTTTTACAAGTGTAAAACCTTATTGTGGATGTAAGAGACAATTATGTGGATATTTTGCATCTTTATTACAATCACCTTTATTGTGTAATGTTTTATTAGGTTATACTTGATGGCTTGGGCGCCAGTGAGATTAGCAACCACTATTGTGGGTTCCTTATAAATAAATAAATGTGTGTATATATGTATATGTACACATAGATAGACATCTATAGCAAGTCTTAAGAGGTCCCTTTTAGAAGTCCCTGAAACCAGACCTCCCATTCCCTTCATGCATAGATATGAAAGTACACAGCAGGGACCACAGAACAGGTATCAAAGAGAACAGGTGAACACAAAATAAGAAGCTGTGGTGGAGGTGGGTTGCCAAGCATCTTGCATATGCTTCTTGGTAAGCCAGCTGTGAAGAAGGGTAAGTTCAACCATCAGCTTGTTTTACTACCAAAGCCTACTGCTAAGCTTGCTTTTTACCCAAACAAGACTTTCCACAGTCCTGTGTGTCACCTACACATGTGACTGTGTGCATGTGTGCGGTGGAGGACGCCACCATCAGCCAGAAATCAAATGAAAGCCCACATTTGGTCCACAGTTCGCGTATACTGCTGCAACAGTGAGAGCTCACAGAAACTCCTCTCTCCTTTCCCCGAGTCTCGGTTCCTCTGTGCTGCTGCTTCTCCTCCCTCCCCCGAAAAAGAAAAGATGAAATTAAATGTGTGTGTACATTTTATCATGTCTGCTATCGCTTTTTGAAAATTGCAGGTAGCGGAGTGTTTAACATTCTCTTGTCAAGCGTCCTCCTGCTGGGACAATAAATGCCTGTCCAGTTTTGCTCACAGCGGCAGCTGCAGATTACAAACAGCAGGAGCACGCCGGAGTCTGAACACAATACCGATAAGGATGCCTGTCTTAGTGCCGCCGCTTTGCCTGGCTTCTCCTCACGCCAGGAACCCGCTGCTTTCTAATATTTACACACAACTAGAATGGCAAATGTACCGTAACTTCACCCACACACTCTCCCCACACCTGGAACCTGCGTGCATATTTTTTTCAGTGTTTTTGTCTTTTGGGAGAGGTGATTCTGTTGTTTTGACACAAACGGGGGAGAGGGAGGGCTAAATTGCAGCACAAACAGAGTGAAATTTTATCGCATCTTTTCATACAGGAGTTTAAGGGGGAGGTAGGTGTGGATGATTGCAACTGTTGGAAAGTTTTTATCGTACACTTTGGGAGGAGAGGCAGGTGAAATAGAATCGGTGTGCTCCTTTTTTTTCCCTTTCCCAGGTGAGAGTGGAGGGTGAAATGCAGATTTGCTGTCAAAGCTGTGACAATTGAAGAGCCGGGGAGTGCTGAGAGGAGATACAGGAGGCCACTAACACAGCAGATTATTCACAACAGCAAGACAAAAAAGTCCACACGGTCTGCTTTAAAAGACAATGAAAAGAAAATGACTTTCTTCTTTACTTTTTAGATCTAATTCTGTGTCCTAACAGGCACCAGAATGTTAAAAATGCATCAATTCTTTCTTTAATATCCTGGAACATGGAGTGATTTAAATGGTAAATGGACTAGTTCTTATATAGCACTTTTCCACTCTTCTGAGCACTCAAAGCGCTTTGCACAACTTGTGCATTCACCCATTCACACCCATTCGCACAAGCACAACTGACATTCACACACATTCATACTCCGATGAATGCATCGGAGAGCAATTTCGGGTTAGTATCTTGCCCAAGGATATTTGGCATGCAGACTAGGGGAAGCCGGGAATCGAACCACCAACCTTCCGATCAGTAGATGACCTGCTCTACCACCTGAGCTACAGCCACCCACTTTAGTGACTAGTTCACAGTGAAATTTACTTTTTAACAGTGTGACGCTTTCTTTCTCCCTCAAACTCACTCGCTTACAGCACAGTCATCGTAATAGGCTGATGTGTGTCATCGCGTTGACCATATCACTGCCGTTTGTGTCCACTGGCCCGAACAACTCTGCTAGCATAGCAGAGCAAAAGTGCAGTTCCCCAGATGGCCACTTGAGGCTCATGTGCGTCTTTCATACCAGAGCGTTCTCACTCCCGAGGCGTAACATGTCGACGTTTTGTCACGTCCCGCGGCGTTCCTGAGGAACGCGAAAGGAGACCTTCGGCGTTCTTATGGTACGCGGCGGGTTATGGCTGGAATCCAGTGCAATGACGCGCCCGCGGTAGTAGACGTTCCAGCCCTGTATTCCAGCCCTAAACCTAACCTTATCCCTAGCCCTGACCATAACCTTATTCCTGACCTTAACCAGGACTTTAATGATGTTAAATAGCGTGTTTCTAAGCGATTTGAAGAAAAAGAGCGAACATGTGTAGGTTCAGTCCAGACGGTTCTCATATTTCCTCTTTTTCCGAGGTCGTCATTTAGGAACGTGGTGGGTAGCCGAAAACGTAATATGGTGACGATTTGTCACCTAGCGTAAAATGTTACGCTTTGGGAGTGAGAACGGGTTGTTCATACACAGTGTATGTAATGATTTTAATAAACCTGTTTCTAAACCTGTAATCACACCAGTATCTAATTATCCTAATTATACGGTCTGATCATTATATTTTTGATCAGGTGACACATGTAAAATTCTTAACCAGCACAATAAAGGGTCTGGTCTCTATGATGATGATGATGATTGTGTGTGGGACAATCGCAGGCACCTTTAAACATCGTACGTGTCTACTGTTACTAGTTTCATTTGGAAAAAGTGGGAAAAGTAAGACACAGTGATGAAATACTGCTTTCAAGCAGTGAGAGGAGTTCTGTATTACTGACCAAAGAACAAACAAGCCACTGGCATGAGTTGATTTCTAGAGGTGCACACACACACACGCACACACACACACACGCACACATATACGCGCACACACACGCACACACACACACACACACACACGCACACGCACACGCACACAAACAAACAAGCAAATGAAAAAGGGGAATACTAGTTTGATGACTGCTGAGCTGCACAAAACACCCCAGCAGATGTTCATGAGCCTCATCGAACGACAGAGAAAATCCACACTGCAGCTCTCAAAGTTTCCACAGGAGCGTTTCCTCCAGACGCCTCCGCTCTCGCCGATGCACACAGTCCTCCTAGAACTTGAAGCTTTAGTAATTCTGACTCTCGGGCAATTTGCATTCAGTTTTTCCCACAAATCACTTTTGGGAAGACCAAATCTGACAGACCGTTTTTGAAACCATGAACACCTGGAACTATCTGAGTGTAAATAACACATTATGACCAAATTATCTGGTGTTGTCAGGAGTGCTGAAGGACTAATGAAAGAATAGCACTTGTATTCTGGTGTTTAAATGCAGTAAGCACTTAAACAGGCTTAAACATACTGCTGTGCTTTCTTAACTGTCATATGTGTCAACTTGTTGAGTCTTCTTAAGGAAACAAATCAATTCAGTTTTACTTATATAGCTGAAGGTCACAACAACAGTCACCTTGAGGACCTTTATATTATAGGATAAAGATCCTGTAATATTATCAAGAAACCCCGACACTGAGACAATCAACAAATCAGACAGCACCAGGAGACAGTGGGGAGGAAAAACTCTACTTTAACAGGAAGAAAGCTGCAGCAGAACCAGGCTCTCCATCTGCCACAACCTGTTGGGGGTGAGGGGAACGAGTAGAGCAGCCCCAGACCATCACACTACACCACCATGTAGTGTTCTTTCACACCACATGTGAAGGGAAACAAACAAAGATGTCATTGTTGTCTCATCAGTCCACATTAAGAAAGGTCTTAGGGTTCAGCGGGATGTTTTTGCCACTGCTTTCACCTCTGAACTCTCCCATGGATGCCATTTTTCCCAGCCTCTTTCATCAGCACTGACCTTGACTGAGTGCAGGGATATTACATATTACATTTACATTGCTGTGCTTGATCTACCAGAACCAAATTCCTTGTATGTGTTTGCGCATATACGCGATGCTGATTCTGATTAGCCATTGTTCTTGGTTGTTTGGTGACCTCTGTGATGAGTCATTGATGGGCTTACGCTGACCACTCCTGGGAAGGTTCACCACTGTTATCTCCAATTGTGCATAATAATAATAACAATAATAATATAAGCTAGCTTTTCTCCTTAATAAAAAAGCACCATTTAAGAATAGCATGACGTAATTACTCAGGTTATCAATGTATAATATTACATTTAATGATCTGAAACACTGAAGTGTGACAAATATGCAAAAAGTGAATCAGGTAGAGGGCAAATAGGTTTTCAGAGTACTGTACTACTGTAATTAGTACTGATTACTACTGTGATGTAGTAATCACTGTGTGTGTCCAGTTTCTGTCTAATGTTGTGTAAATAAATGAAAATACACACTTTTTTAACAGCAGCCTGAAATCTGCACACTTTGTCTGGTTTCTCGTGTCTCTACGTATCATGATGGATGGAAACTTTCCACTTTTGCTGTGCATCCAAACTTTAGACCGTGTGATCTGTGGCTGTACCTTCCACCTTGCTTTGAATGCGCTCCATCCTCTACCCCCCACCCCCCTACCCCACAAAACACTGACAATTGTCACAAACACAGGAAACCCACAGACTGGGGAAACTGTTATTGAGTTATTGGCATGTGAGCCTGGGGAGGGTTAGCATCCATATCGTGAGAGCAGTGGTTAGGCTACTGCTGCGAGGCTTTCACGCTCTGCCGGCTCGCCGATCGGAGGCCAACCACAGCAAACGCGGGCAGCAGCTGCCTGCCGGGCTGGCCGCTGGATAACACAGCCATGCTAGAACACGACCGCTCGGGATCAAATTGTGCACCTCTCTGCTGCCTTGTGTTTAAGTGCTGTCCCTGCTACCCCCTCCACCGTTTGTCACTCTGCCCCCACCTACCTACATCCATTTGCCATCATTATGTACTACTGCCCCCTAATGTGGGCCCACGGCTGTGGCACCCACAAGGTCAATGTCTGAGAGGGGGCGGGGTTGTGCTGGAGCAGAGGAGCCGTGTAGGGGGCCTTTTTACTTCTGAAGTGGCTGTAACGATCGATGGCAAGCCACCGGCCTCCACAGGGGCCCCTGAGGGCCCTCGCAACACTAACATTAGAGGAGATGACTTCCTCCAAGGGAAAGGACGGGAGGGGAGCCTGCTGGGAGTTAATGAGAGCTGTGTGGGGGGTGGATCCTATTGGGATGGCCCATAAGCTTGAGGATACGGATGGATGTAGGGGAAACGGACAGCTTGTCAGCAGCTTCTCATGTGTAAAATGTTCTCCTGCACACTCACTTTGAAGGAAATGAAATTTGGATTGCTTGACGGAAGTTTGATAATTGTGAAACATTTCTGAGCAGCAGCACAGAGACAGACGGGTATGTGACCATGTGGAATCATGAAAGGACGGCGTTCCCACGGACCTGTGAACGTGTACGTTAGCGCCGCTGAGCCCAGCAGTGGAGCGTCTGTACGTACGCCATCAAGTGGATTCAGAAAGTCAAATATGACATTTACCTTTCTGCTGCTTGAAACTATAGAAGCAAAGTATGAACATGTTTTTAAAAGAGAAACGTGTCGCTGGGCTTAGCGTGCTAGCACACAATCCTGTGTAGTACTTTTATTATTCAAATATACTCAAGTACTCATTACACAGAAAAATATTCATATTATTGATAATCAATGTGTAGAACACGTTAATTACACAGCTAGAAATCGTTTACTTATATACTACTGGGTAGCGTTACACTCCAAGCCTGGGGTAACCTGGGCACCAGACAAATACTCAAAGTGTGATTGAAGAGTGTGATGAGTCTGCATGGTCACAACAAACGTGAGACAACCTGTAAACTCCTGCATGCAGGCGGGGCCTCAGCAGGTAGAGCACGGGACAGGATACTGAGGCTACGTCTACACTAATCCGGATAAATTTGAAAACGGCGTTTTCATCTTAAAACGCTCCGCATCCACACTGTAGTTTTCAGACCTTTTCATCCACACTGAACGCTACATTCCTGTACTGCGCACGCATGAAAAGTAAGATGTAAGCAAGCTGCGTTTTTTCCGTCTGCCATTTATTTACTTTCTGGCTCTTCACGGCAAAATGTGGAGGAAAAGCAGCCAGTTTTATCTGGAGCATGTACAAACTGGTATCAATAGGGCTGTCAAAATTCAGAGCTCCTCCAACCTGCTGGCTAAAGACTTTTTAAATGTCATAGACTCTTTTAGCTTCACCCAGCATGCATTGGATGCAACACATGTACAGGGCCACACGTTGGACCTCGTGTTGTCTTCTGGATTTCCAATTTCTAATTTGGAAATATTGAATGCGATTTTCCCTGATAATTGTCCAGTAGTGTTTAACATACTTTTATCTCACTGCCATTTTAAACCAACAATCCCAACACGCCGTTATCGTGTTTTTAAACCACTGACTATAGAACAGTTCTCCACTGCCTTTAAAAAATGGTCGGGTTCTTCCCTTGTTGATGGCACCGAGCAGATCGAATCAAACTTTTCTAGTAAATGCAAGGCTGACAACTCAATCAGACCCGAGGACAAACGAGACGACCCGATCAGCTAGACGACAGTGCAGGAAGGCTGAACGAAAATGGAAAAAAGACAAGCTACAAGTTTCCTTTCTGCTGCTGAGAGAGTCTATAGAGATATCAGGACATTGTAAAAGCTGAAAAATCTAAGTTTCTCGCAAACAACTCTAATAATCCCCAAACTCTCTTCTCAGTTATTGATTCGGGTCGAATACCTCCCCTGCCTCTCATATGTATAGCTCTGCTGAAACTTGCCATAGAGTCTTGCAGTTTTCTATTAATAAGATAGAAATGCTTCGATCTGTGTCGACCCTATCTCTGTACGATGCCTCACTAACATATACCTGTTCTACTGCTTTTAACCAGTTTGAGCCTGTGTGTTTTAACCAAGTGGGAGATCTTTGTAACAGTATAAAGACATCATCCTGCCCCACAGACGGAGTCCCAACACATTTTTAAAAAAGATTATTAAGGTAGTCGGCTCCGACATTTTAACTATTTTTAATAGTAGTCTCAGCTGTGGAGTGGTACCAACTGGATTTAAGCACGCTGTAGTGCAGCCAGTACTTCAAAAATCGAACCTTGACTCCTCTGTTTTTGCTAATTTCAGACATATTTCCAAGTTTCCGTTTCTGTCAAAGGTTTTGGAGAGGATTGTGTTTGAGCAGCTACAATCCTTTCTAAATAATCATAATATCTTTCAGATATTCTGGTCAGGTTTCAAAACCCACCACTACACAGAAACTGCCCTCCTAAAAATTCTTAATGACATTTTGTTAATCACCGATTCAGGTGACTCAGCTGTGCTCCTGCTTCTAGACTTAACTGCAGCCTTTGATCCTGTTGACCACAGTATTCTGATCTCGCGACTGTATCAAAGGTATCCCTTTGGAATGGTTTCGGTCGTACTTCTCCGAGAGGACTTTTCCCGTGAGCCTTGGTGATTTCACTTCCTCCACAGCTCCATTTACTTGTGGTGTCCCGCAGGGTTCCGTATTAGGCCCAATTCTCTTTTCAATCTATATGCTACCCCTAGACCTAATCTTTAGGAAGCATAACATCTGCTTTCACGCTTACGCCGACGACACCCAGATTTATCTGCGGCTTAATAGAAACACCTCCACTTCCATGGAATCTTTATTCAAATGCCTTGACGAAGTTAAAACCTGGATGGTCTCAAATTTTCTTACCTTTATTGAGACAAAACTGAAGTAATTAGTTTTAGACCAAGCTGTAACTTTAATGCCCCAGATTTAGATTTATGTAACTTAGCATTTGTTGTTAAAATAAAAAAAACCTGGGGGTTTTCTTGGATACAAACTTGCATTTGAGAAACAAATTAATTCAGTTGTTCAGCGGTCCTTTTTTAAATTAAGGCTCCTATCCAAGGTGGGATCATTTTTATCCTGTAAAAACCTGGAGCAAGCAGTCCATGCGTTCGCCCTTTCTCGAGTGGACTACTGTAATTTGCTATACGTCGGTGTCAGTCCAGTCTGGCACGGCTCCAACTTGTACAAAATGCTGCAGCCTGCCTTTTGACTCATGTGAAGAGACACCAACATGTTACCCCGGTGCTTGCTTCTCTTCATTAGCTTTCAGTGCATTTTAGAATTAAATGTAAAATCTTACTTTTGACTTATAAAGCGCTAAATCGCCCAGCACCAGACTATTTGTCTGACCTTTTGCAGCTTTAACAATCTACCTCTGCACATTAGAAAGGCCCCACCTGTCACTCTTTAAATCCCATCTTAAAACACATTTTTTCTCTTTGGCTTTCTATACTGTATGAGGGTTACCAAGTTGTATTTGAATTTTCTTACCTGTTTGATGATGTTATTGTTTCATTATTACGTTGTACAGCACTTTGGTCGACTCTTTGCTGTTTTTAAATGTGCTTTATAAATAAATAAATGAATAAAATGACTAACCGACTCAGAGATCCCAGTGGCCCTACCTTCCTGCACCTGTGTCTTCTTTAGGTGCTATAACGAGATCAGGACCTTACAGCATTATAGACCCAAACTGCTGTTTATTGTGAAATGTTAAACAGTGTTAAGAACAGCAGCAGTTGGGTAGTAGTAGCTCAGGGGCAGTGTTGGGCAAGTTACTTTGAAAAAGTAATTAATTATAGTTACTTCTTCAAAAAAGTAACTGAGTTACAAGATTCTAAAAGCAATTAATTACTTGAAAAGTAACTATTGCATTACTTTAAAAAAAAAGTTTAACCCTCCAGGGTATAATTGGCCATTTTTAACTACTTTTGGTGTTTCCTCTACATTTCACCTTTACAAACTATTTACTTTGCCATGTTTGGTCTCATTGTTTTCAGCACAACCTCACGTGTCTGAATTTACAGTTATCTTTTCATTTTGACTACTGTACTAACACAACTGATCTAAAATCAGATAAAAAACATAAAATCCGAGTAGAAAGGGATATTTTTTACTGTAACAGCCACAAACATGTTTATTGAATCATATTTCATAACTTTAAATGCAAAAACTAAACTGTCACTTTAAAATCCTATGCACAGGTTTTGCAAACAACAAAGTGATTTGCAGTAATTTACCCGTTTTCTAATAACCATGTCAAACTGTTTACAGAACAATCAGCTGTTCTTCAATAAGATGCCACAAATTATTTGTGCCAAATATTTCTGTCCACTATAAAGGAAACATCACAGCCTGATACCTGCAGGTCTGACAGCAGCAGGTGTGTCACTGCTGTTTCTACCTGGAGACAGCAGTCGCCTCATTGTTCTGACACACGACACAAACTATCCACAACACTACACACTAACTACACAACACATTAACTACACACTGCAAACATGCTAAACGTCACAAATCTCTCACATCTCAAAACTCCCTCTCTCTCTTCATCACTCCTCTTCCTAAACAACCAAATGTCATGTTGCCATATCATTTTTTGATTGGTCGACATGGTGCATTTTTCCACCAACACGCTGTTTTTGGTTTGTTTTTTATTTTTTTTGGCTCATAAGCAGAGAGAGCTCGCTGCGCTGTCCTTAGACAGTAAACGTGATTGAAAACTGGTACATGTCACCTTGTTGCTTTGTCTTTAAGTGGTCATGTGATTGGCTGACCACGACTACTTTGTTCTTCCTCAGTCAAACAGCAGCACTCATGCAATTATTTTGCCCCCTTAGCTCCAGGTGTTGTGCCAAAAAGTGATGTCAGCCAGAAAGTGATCGCCGCCCGCGGGAGCGCGCAGCTGCTTAAAGCTGTAGCGCTCAGTTTACTTACAGCTACTTCAGAATCAGAATCAGAAAGGGGTTTATTGCCAAATGTTGAGCAGGTTTACAACATTAGGAAATTGCTGCGGTTTGCAGTTTTGATCTCCTCCACACCTGCTTCACGCCCTGGAGGACGGGGCTGTGGCCCCCCCACACCCTCTAGCAGATTATTACATGAAGGAACCTTTTAAAAAAACAAAAAACAAGCGCGTCCATGCTCACAGGTGTACACACGGGTGATCACACCCACAAACTACACCCTTTTTGGCTCCTACCTCAAAGCACACTGTGTTCTGTTGATCTTATGTGCTGCACAATAATGTTTAACATTTAGTATTTACTGCCATATTCCCATATATCATTGTGATGTTGTTTATTCTATTACTCTTCTCTTCTGCTTGCTTTCTTTTTTCTTTCTCAGCAGGTGATTGATATATGCATTTTTTTTTTCTGCCCGTTCTGTTGGTTTTTGCCCTTCTCCCCCGTCCCTCTTCTCAGCTGTTTCTCTTTCCCTCTTTCTTTCTCCCCTTCTTTCCCCCAGTCAAGTCTGTCCCGTATTCAGTAAGTGAAAATAAAATAAACAATAAAAGGTGAATCAAATGGACCATTACGGCAAGGCTGGGATGGTCAGTTTGGTAAAGTAAATCCGTTGGGCATCTTTCTTTGCCTTTAGACAACAATTCTGATGCAAAAGAGCCAAACGGGACAGGCCAAAAAAAAAAAAATTAAATTAAAAAAAAAAAAAAAAAAAAAAGGAAATTGCTGCGGTGCTTCAGTGCAAACATAGTGTCATAAATAGCACTTAAATAGACATGAAAAAATAAAAGTAGGGATAAGAATTAAAAGTGCTACGTAGAAAGATATGTGCATGAGATATACATGAGATATATACATGAGAATAAGAATTAAGAGTGCTACGTAGAAAGATATATACATGAGTGCAGGTGGTGATCAGTGCCAAACATAGAATGATGCAGTGACACAGCGTAGGGTCATGTGTTAGTGGTGGGGACAGTCATATGGTTATTGTTCATGTGTCCGACAGCAGAGGGGAAGAAACTGTTCTTATGGCGAGAGGTTCTGGTGCGAATGGACCGGAGCCTCCTGCCTGAGGGGAGCAGGTCAAACAGACTGTGTCCAGGGTGAGAAGGGTCAGCTGAGATCCGAGCTGCACGCCGCAATGTCCTGGAGGTGTACAGGTCCTGCAGAGATGGGAGTCTGCAGCCAATCACCTTCTCAGCAGAGCGCACAACACGCTGCAGTCTCTGTTTGTCCCTGATAGTGGCTCCAGCGTACCACACGATGATGGAGGAGGTGAGGATGGACTCGATGATTGCGGTGTAGAACTGCATCATCGTCCGTGTTGGCAGGTTGAATTTCTTCAGCTGCCTCAGGAAGTACATCCTCTGCTGGGCTTTCTTGATGACGGAGGTGATGGTGGGCTCCCACTTCAGGTCCTGGGTGATGGTGGTACCCAGGAAGCGGAATGAGTCCACAGAGGTGATGGGGGTGTCAGTCAGGATGATGGGGGGGAGTGGGGCTGTGTGCTTCCTGAAGTCCACAATAATCTCCACTGTCTTCTGGGCATTCAGCACCAGGTTGTTGTGGCTGCACCAGGACACCAGACGTTCAACCTCCCTCCTGTAGGCAGACTCATCCCCGTCAGAGATGAGTCCAATAACGGTGGTGTCATCTGCAAACTTGATTAGATTGACTTCCTGCAGCTGATATAAGGAGCTGTAAGCTGAACACAGCTTCAGCCGTCTGTTTGTTGAAACATAGTAACGCGACCGCATTTTCTTGTTAGTAACGGTAACGGCGTTGTAACGATAGAAATAGTAATTCGATTACTCGTTACAGAAAAAAGTAACGCCGTTACTTCTAACCCAGTTGTTCCCATCACTGCTCAGGAGGTAGAGCAGGTCATCCTCTAATCAGAAGGTGGGAGGTTCGATCCAGTCTCCAAGTATCCTTGGGACAGATACCAACCCCAAGTTGCTCTCTGATACAGCAATCCGATTATTGTTCAGCATCTGCAGACAAGTGGGAAACCATTTCTTTACCCCCAGTTTAAAGACAGCGCCATCTATGGACTCGTTCTTAATTCATGTGCCACTGAGTTCCTCAAACTTGCCATAAAAAAAAGCAACAGGACAACTGAAGTTTGAGCTTCTTCACACTTTGGCCCAGAAGTTTTAATAAGAACAACCGATCAATGTCGTTATCTCTTTATTGTTACAATGCAATCAAACATCAGCATCTATTAGCACAGTGTAACAGTGTAACAGCCCAAAGTAAATCCAACATAAAAGCCTGAGAGGAGGAGTGAGGTGGATGTTCAGGTGCTCGTTTTCTTGGGTCTGCCTCTGGATTTTTGGGCAAGTCCAGGTGATGTCTGGGTTCCCATTTCCACAAGTCTGGATTTGGGGTCACTGCTGGGCACCTTCCTGGATTTCAGAGTCTTTTGGGGACTTTTCTTTGGTCTGTCTGCAAAGTTAAATTCAGCAGGCTGTCAATCGTTTAACCCAAATGTTGTCATGTAGTTTTCATTCATAGCCTCTGCTTCAGTTACTCTATTTAGAGATACACTGACAAAAACTGGTGCACGCTGAAGAGGAAACCAACCGTTCTTCTTTGTGACTCTCTTTTTCTTGACGGGACTCGAATCCACCTCGCTCTCCTCCGCTCTATCCGCTGCCATCTTTCTTTTGGTCGTCTTCTACAGAGAGAGAAACACGATAAATATGAAGAGAAGCACCAGTCGGTGTGTTGATGTTGACTAAAAGACATTACTTTAAACCTGGGAGTCCACTGTGGGTCCTGTACAGTTTGTTTCTACAGAATATGTTAAATCAAGAACAAATGTGAATAAACATGAATATTTCCCACATAGATAATTACTGTCAAACTGCCTCATGCCATAAATTGAGATTTAATTCTATTTTTACTGAACTGTATTAATATAGTGCCAAATCACCACCATCGCCTCACACTAAGTTATTCTGTACGGTAAAGATGCTACAACCACACAGTGACAGTGGGAAGGAAAACTGAACAGGAAGAAACCTGGCCCCCGGCTCAGGGAGGGGCATCTGCTGTGAGGAGGGGGCACAGGCAAGAAGAAACACTGTAGTTCATCCAGAATCATCATTTAGCATAATCTGAGGTGTTTAACAAGTCTACAATGTGCATGCCCATCTAGCCTTTGTTAACAGGAAACACACACATGTAAATGACACAAACCGAAGAAGCCAGCAGCTCGCAGTCTCAGCCAACAGCAGCCACAACATCCTTGCAGCTTTATGATGGATGCAAACAGTCGATCCAGGCGTGCACTGATGATTATGTGCGTCTCACTGACCCTGAGCTCCTCATTATAGACTCTCCTCAGCACTCAAACTCTGTGCTGGAAAACTGCTACGTGAAGTTCTATCACAGGTATGAGGAAATCCCAGAGACTCCCCACAGGAAACATGTCATGCACTAGAATCTGACTGTCGCCATTACTCTCCTGATGTAGGGCTGTGACACTCTGCATCGACTACAACATGGACCGACCTGGGTTCATTCAAGGTGAAATGTACTTTGTAGAGCTTCCACAAACACGACGGCTGCTGAAGAGTTCTTCATAAACTTATTATGTCTGTCAAAGCAAACACGGTATGTCCTCAGGAAGTACAGGTGCCCCCAGAGAGAGCGATGCGCTTATCACAGGCAATCAGCTCCTCCATCCGCCGCCGTCCTTTCTGGGCCTGTGTAACGAGACTCCGCCCACTGCCCCCCTTTCCATTTTTGCCTCCATTTTGACAATTGCTACCTCATGATCACCATGCGGCACCCACTGAGGTGAACAGATTGGCGGGATAATTACATACAATAACAAGCACCAGGGCCCAGTAACCCTTCGGCTGGCAACACCACGTCCCCAGTGGCAGCTTCCATATGCACAGAGAGCACGTGGGGGAGTGACGGGGGGGAGAGAGGGAGAGAGAGGGAGATGGGGAGAGAGTGAGAGACAGGGGAGGGGGGGTGAGAGAGACACAGGGGGGGGATGAGAGGGAGACAGGGGGAGGGGGGTTGAGAGACGGGGGGGAGAGAAAAATGGGGAGAGAGAGAGAGGGAGATGGGGAGAGTGAGAGACAGGGGGAGGGGGGTGAGAGAGAGACAGGGGGAGGGGGGTTGAGAGACGGGGGGGAGAAAAATGGGGAGAGAGAGAGAGAGACGGGGGGATGAGAGGGAGACAGGGGGAGGGGGGTGAGAGAGAGACAGGGGGGGATGAGAGGGAGACAGGGGGAGGGGGGTTGAGAGACGGGGGGAGAGAAAAATGGGGAGAGAGGGGGAGAGAGTGAGAGACAGGGGAGGGGGGGTGAGAGAGAGACAGGGGAGGGGGGTTGAGAGACGGGGGGGGAGAAAAATGGGGAGAGAGAGAGAGAGACGGGGGGATGAGAGGGAGACAGGGGGAGGGGGGTGAGAGAGAGACAGGGGGGGATGAGAGGGAGACAGGGGGAGGGGGGTTGAGAGACGGGGGGAGAGAAAAATGGGGAGAGAGGGGGAGAGAGTGAGAGACAGGGGAGGGGGGGTGAGAGAGAGACAGTGGGGGGGTGAGAGAGAGGGGGGGAGAGTGAGAGAGAGACAGGGGAGGGGGGTGAGAGAGAAAGACAGGGTAGGGGGGTGAGAGAGAGAGACAGGGGAGGGGTGGAGGGAGAGACAGGAGGACAGAGAGAGCGAGGGGGAGTAACACATAAATGTTACGTTGTAGCTGAGAGCTCCAGCATCACGTACAGAGGCGATGATGTTTGTCCTGATGAACAGTCAGAGACGGGCTGCTGCATGCAGACACATGAAGGGAAACTTCTTATCAGCTGAGGCAAAGACAGCAATGCTAATGACTCCAGTTCAGCTGCTTTGGTCTTAATGAAATTAACAACAGGTGCACTAGAGGGGCAACAACGAGACAACTCCCAAAGCACTAGCATGAGGAGATACCAGGCTTCACAGCCAGTCCAGCCACGGCCAGGTCTGCCGTGTCGCCCAGCACAGCCATAACCCCCCTGGGGGGTCCCTAACCCATCAGCAGGAACAGTATCTGTTTCTTTGTGCGAGGAGGAACACGACGAGCACTATAAGAGCCGTCCACAAGGTTACTGGTGTGAATGTCTCTGACAAAACAATCAAGACTCGACATCCAGGCCTTGTGATCACTACCCAGCACCACGGAGCCCGAGTGGCATCGGCCATAATACCAGACTTGGCATTTCATCAAACCATGTGGCATCGCTTCATTCTGGACACGCCCCTATGACCACAACAATCTGAAGAGACAGGCGACCCCGAGGTGTTGGGGGAGGGGACTGTGAGCAGTCCCTGGAATGGACATCAAATGTGTCATCTATAGGAGCCTACACACTAACCCTTCGACCATAAAGACAGCTGGAGGATGGACACTAACCGAGAACAAAGTGAACTGGTGGATGAGTTAATGCAGAGGATGCACAACAACTACATATTATACAGTTCATAGATGTGAACTGGACACAATGATGCCTGAAACCATGAGACAGTTACTCCTGTCATCACCAAACAAAGTTAGAAGTAATTATGATGAAGCGACAGTTGTTCATTTCTTAGTCGACTAAATGAGGAAAATAATTCGACGGTAAGTCAGAGGTGTACACCCCCACAGGCTCGAGCTCAAATACTGCATTTTCTCGCTTCCCTCTAGAAACAAGTAGGAGCGCTGACCTTGGTGGGAGGCGCCGCTGCTCCACTGGCAGAGGTGAACTCCAGCTTGCCGTCCTCTTTAGGACCGATGGTCTTCAGTCCAGCCTGCAGGATAGAGCGCAGCTTGTCGTAGGGTGGTTTGGCTGTGTAGCCCAGAGACTTCACCTCCTCCATGAACCGCTGTATCTCATCTGCAACACAAGGAGAAGCCCGCTCATCAGAACCCTCACACCTTCTTGCTCGTTCGAGACCATCAGGTCATCCATGTTATTTTCATCAAACACTTCATAAACAAAGTCATAACTTAAACACAAGCTCCCCCCCCACACTGTTGTCACCATAGTGTGTTGCATTCAGATGTCAACGTCAGGCTAAATGTTGTGTGGTGGGACTTTCTTCAGACTTGGTGCACACACACACAGACACACACACACGGAGCAGAAAACAACAGTTTGCTCGTGCTCAGCACAGCAGAAGGACGGAGGTGCGACGTCTCCTCTGAACCAACACGCTGCCTTCCGGTCAAAGCACCAACATTAAAAGGCAACTTTTAGCACAGTCGGGCAACAATGTTGCCATTTACTGCCGCAGCTTGTGGCCTGTACTTCTATCCCAGTGAGAGGTCAGGTGGTCACTGCTCAAAGGCAGAACACCAAGTGGCGCTGTCACTTGGTGTTCGCTCGCTCTGTGGTAGAGTATCACTTCCTGTTCCTGCTCAAACACAGTGGTGTTTCTGAGTAGCTTATCTGCTTAGCAATTTAATTAAAAACTTTTAAATACATTCTTTTTCATAGTATAATCTTCACGTGCTTCATCCGAAGCACACTGTCTGTGTACTCACTACCTAACTTATAGCCAAAGTATTCACTCACTGTCTCTGTACTGTTTCGCTAGCTTAGCTTAGCTCGTAGCCGACTCGTTAGCACCATGGCTACTTCTCCTGTCCCTCCTGCACTTTCTTGCTCATTGTGTCAGATGTTTAGTTACTCCTCGGCCTCCTTTAGCAGTAATGATATCTGTAACAAATGTAGCATATTTGCAGCTCTGGAGGCCAGGATTACTGAATTGGAGACTCGGCTTCGCACCCTTCATTCACCCATAGCTAGCCAGGCCTCTGTAGCTGGTGCAGCCGAAGATAGCGTAGGCCCCGCTAGCTGTTTCCCGGCAGACCCCAAGCAGCTGGGGAAAGAGGGCGGCTGGGTGACGGTGAGGAGGAAGCATAGTCCTAAACAGCAGCCCCAGGTACACCACCAACCCGTTCATGTGTCTAACCGTTTTTCCCCACTCGGCGACACACCCGCCGGGGGTCAAACTCTGGTAATTGGTGATTCTGTTCTCAGACATGTGCGCAACAGCTGGAGTTCATGCATTTATTACTTCCAGGCTGGACTACTGTAATTCATTATTATCAGGAAGTCCAAAAAACTCCCTGAAAAGCCTTCAGTTAATCCAAAATGCTGCAGCAAGAGTCCTGACAGGGACTAGAAAGAGAGAGCAGATTTCTCCTGTTTTGGCTTCCCTTCATTGGCTTCCTGTTAAATCCAGAATTCAAAATCCTGCTCCTCACATACAAGCTCTTAAATAATCAGGCCCCATCTTATCTTAATGACCTTGTAGTACCATATCACCCTATTAGAGCACTTCGCTCTCGCTCTGCAGGCCTACTTGTTGTTCCTAGAGTATTTAAAAGTAGAATGGGAGGCAGAGCCTTCAGTTTTCAGGCCCCTCTTCTGTGGAACCAGCTTCCAGTTTGGATTCAGGAGACAGACACTATCTCTACTTTCAAGATTAGGCTTCAAACTTTCCTTTTTGCTAAAGCATATAGTTAGGGCTGGACCAGGTGACCCTGAATCCTCCCTTAGTTATGCTGCAATAGACGTAGGCTGCGGGGGGATTCCCATGATGCATTGAGTTTTTCCTTTCCAGTCACCTTTCTCACTCACTATGTGTTAACAGACCTCTCTGCATTGAATCATATCTGTTATTAACCTCTGTCTCTCTTCCACAGCATGTCTTTATCCTGTCTTCCTCCCCTCTCCCCAAAGGGGAGACAGATGGCCCCGCCCCTCCCTGAGCCTGGTTCTGTTGGAGGTTTCTTCCTGTTAAAAGGGAGTTTTTCCTTCCCACTGTCGCCAAAGTGCTGCTCATAGGGGGTCATATGATTGTTGGGTTTTTCTCTGTATCTATGAAGCGCCTCGAGGCCACTTTTGTTGTGATTTGGCGCTATATAAATAAAATTGAATTGAATCATGTTAGAAACACATGAGAGCAGCCAGGAACGGACGAAATGAATCAACTCACACTTTACTGATGATGCTGCTGTAACACACAAACCTTATCAAAGAACACTAACAGTACTGATCATAGCTGACAACAACTCCAAGGCAACTTAAACTCCTTAAACACTTAAAATAATGGAAAGGTAAAATGTTCGACTAATCATGAACTTGATATGATTTGAAGTCACACGGTTTCAGACTGTGGGATTATGCAGGGCATTGTGGTTTTCACAACCAGATCAAGACATGAGCATTCATGATGTGACAAGTGTACAAAAGTCTACAGTATATGAATAATACGGTGAGGCACGTCAGTGTGACCAGCTCAGCGCTGGTCCATCGCAGCCACAGAGCCGCCGCTGTCAGTCTGTCTCACCTGGTTTGTCTTGAGAGGAGAAACACTTGGCCATGAACTCGCTTATGTTTTCTTGACTCCTGGAGGTGAAAACGTTACACAACTTTCTTTAATACACATCAATCTGTGTGAACTGTACAACACAAAACAAAAATGTAAATAATAAAACGTACTGTAGAATTGTATAAACGGCAACGTGTTGCTGACTGGAGCACCCAGGCTCTGTGCTCAGTTTCACATACCGGATCTTGGCGTCTCTGACGTACAGCGGGTCCTGCAACTTGTCCTCCCAGGGCAGCCGGCCACACAGCCACTGAACCATGCAGTAGGACAGGATCTCCAGGTCGCTGCGCCTGGACGCGGCTGTTAGCAAACATGGCGCACGTAGCAACATTAGCAATATCAGACACTTATGTACATAATAGCATCCAGGTTATTTCCACGTTGTACGAGATGAGGAACACCAATCAGTATCAGTGTTGTTCTTTGGCAAACTTCAGCTGGAGCAACAACGCTGTGGCTGAACACACTCAGTACTACGACTGCGGCCCCAAAGGTAAGTCAGTCCAGCACACTGCCGTGTTAAAGTGCTCTGACTGCACAGCAAAACAAACATGGGTACTGTTTCGGTCTCTGGGCGAACGTGGGGCCGTGTCACACTCTACACTCTATGGTGCGTACTGAATCCCAGTTTAAATGGGGAGGAAACAGCCCAGCTGTTCCAAACCGTCCTCACTAAAATGGTTTGAAATCCGTTCACACTGATTTTCCTGTTCATGGTTAAAAACATCAGAGCCTGCCGACTCTTTCAGATTACCACTCTGGTTTTGTACACCATGTTGGGCGTCATGACTACTCGCGTACGTTTGCACCTACATGCTCCTTTGTGGCAGTCGATGCTTGTGAACTCGATGGTACCATCGTGACATTTCTTGGGGTCTTCCTTGTACTCCTTGGGCAGACCTTCAGGTGCGTACCTATAGGCCAGTCCATAATCTACCAAGTAAACCTACAGTTGACAAACACAAATATTCAGGCATGCACACACATACACACAGTACTAATCCATGTTTTAGCAGCGTTCACTGACTGTACACAGACAGGAGACACACGATTTCAATTCTAATTCCAGCTCCATAGCACTTTATTATTCCTCAGTTTGCATTGTGCTTATATTCTCTGTGGCTTTAATAAAGAAATGTAGAGCAATAAAAGCAAACCTACATTCACCACCTCCGAGGAAGAGCAGGAAAAACAACCAGAGCCAATATTAAAATCCTGAGGGGCTGATTTCCAAATTGTCATTTATAAAAAGCTCCTTAATAACACCACCGATGATACATTATTAATCTCCAAATTAAATATTTGCCCCTGCCCCCACCTTATTTGCAGCTCTGTGCTCCTGCCATCTAATCTCCCCCGTCTGAACACTCTGGCTTCACCTCCCCCCGTCACAAAAGCCTAATTGAATCTAATGAAGCAGTGCGAGTGTGTTCCAACCAAAAGAGGCTCCTCCTCCTGCCGATGCACAGGTCACAGCGGCACTTTGTAAACTGTCACAGTTTCAGTCAGCACGCTGGAACTCCAACTGACCTGGTTGGGATCGCTGTGACTCAACATGAGGTTAGACGCCTTCACATCAGCGTGCACGTACTCGTGCTCGTGGATGTACTCCAGAGTATCCAGCTGCACAGGAACAAATACTCCATCAAATACAGAGTACAGACACATCTGTGATGTAGCAAGACCCTAGTACAAAGTAATCACACTACATGGTTTAAATATAATGTGCAGTTTGCTGCTCAGCCCGTCATCACCTCACTGAGCAGCAGCCACGTAAAGCCAAACCTGTGATCACATTACGAGGATTTTATTAGCAACTCGATTCATTACGTTCAGTTTCAGAACATAAACATTTGTCTTTTTTAGAGGGGATGTAGCCGGGCTGAGGACCACAGAGCAGAGGAGAGTCTGACCAGAAAAAGTTTCACCTCCTCCACATAGATCTTAATAAACTAGAGCGAACGGGGAGACGCGCTGGTATAAGAGAAGCGTGGGATTTCCAACAAGAAAGAGAGTCACAGTAAATGACTGTTTCACAGTCTATCCAGTGTCACTGTGACAAGTCTTACTGGACTGTGTAAACAAATTACTTCATTGTTGGTATTTTCATGCAAACAAAGGATTTTCGATCGGAAGCACAGGTGCAGGAAATCTGCTGACGTTCGCGTTTCCGTAAAGCGGTGTCAGATTACAGTTTCAGCTCACTTTAAAAGCAGAAACAATCATTCCAGGATGAGCAGGAGAATGCTTCTGACCCACAATCATTAACACAACTGAAAATACACTTGTGTGTCTCTTTGGGAAAACCCATTTCCTCCCCTGTGCATCACTAACTCTGAGGATGAAACCGCTTGTTATTTGACCCTCATCATCAGTTATTTTCAGTTTGCGAACAACGTTCATCCTCAGGATGTTGGTCATGACCTGCTGTTTACAACCTAAGTGATTCAGACTGAAACAACTTCATCGTGACAAAACCAACCAGTCGAAGGCCGAGCTGCAGGACCAGCTTTCTGGGAAATCTCCTTCCGCATTCCTCAAACTTCTTCTGCAGGTCTGTGCCAAGTCTGTCGATGACCATGAACCTGTATCTGGTTGGGACAGAGAGCTTTGTTAGCAGAGCGTCAGAAAGGCTGCAGCTTTACCTGTTACTGTGAGGAGAACGCAGCTGTTTCACTTTACTTCTTATTTGGTGTTTTCTTTCATCGAGCTTTCAGGACATTAACACAGTAAAAAAATAATAAAATATTAAAAACTGAGTTGTAAAAGGCGTAAACAGGGAGATTAGCTTAAATATCGGAGTTACTATAAGTGCACAGAGGAGGTCAGGAGAGGTGATGCAAGGGCTGAGGATAGTGCTAACTATGTGACCCAGGCGGGACCAAAGCTGATGCCTTATCAGGCCACTGGGCCCTTATGAAACCAGTAACAAGTGCTACTACTGAGATCCACTACATGGTATCAGGCGGTGCCAAAGTAATCCACTGAATGAATCAGAGTGAGGTCTGCTATAGAAGGCAGAGACCTGAGCTGGGAAAACACAGGCTCTAATCAGCGTAATCATGCCCACCTCTCCTTTAAATCTGTGTGTGACTCCATCCAGTGTACAACATGCAAACACCATGGAGGAAAAGTCAAACACAGTTGATGCACAGCTCGAGCTGCGTGCACCAAATATAACTGCTGAACCTGAACGACTGCACGTCACACAGAGGGAGGAGAGATGGGCTGCATCATTACAACCTGAGACTCGTCCCCAGCACTCCCACCCTTACCTTTGACCCCCTCTCTCATGTCGACCCGAGCCCCAGTACCGGGGCACGCCCAGGTTCTTCAGCTTCTTGGACTTCATCCAGCTCTGAACTGCAGGGCAAGAGTAAACGTATCAGACACGTACATGAGCTTTTAATGTGTGCATACATGAAATCAACAACACAGGAAGTAACTCTGTGAAGCCTGGTGCTGGTTTAAGTGGGTGATGGATGTGAGACTCCAAGTAATAAGAGTATAAATCAGTGGGGGAAAGTGGCCAATATGGCCGCGAGCTAATCTGCTGCTGGGACAAATATTTACCAACAACGTGAGACTCCAGCATGAATAAAATATGAGGCTTCGGTTCCTTAGTCATATAACAGTTAATCGTCAGGGGAGACTGACATTTGGATTGTTATTATATAAAATGCAAAGCGGTGGCCCGAGGACTGGCGGCGCTGCCACCAAACGCTTCCTTTCCTTTGTAGGGCTCCTCTGAGCCTCGGCTGCAACACCATCTTTTAATTAAGAAACTTGCCTCTCTTTTTATTTGTTTGCCCTGCTGGTGAGACTCTTGTGTTATGATCGCAGGGCTAACTTTGGCTCGCTGACAGTGTGTGTGTTTATAGTGTCTGATCATGTGACTCACTGAGATCCGGCTTGGCAGCTCTCATGTAAAACGCGAGCTCGCAGAAAAGCGGTCCATTGTCAATAGGCTCCTGTGGACAGATCAACAGGTACATTAGGTCTGCAGACCCACAACAGCACACCGGGCTTTTGTGTTTCCACCCTTCACAGGCAGAAAAAAAGAAACAATCCAGAGTACAGCTCACAGCACGGCAGGCCGGTTCCTTCTCTTCCGTTTAAACATTTAAAAAACAAACAAACAAAAGTGCAAAAACTGGTTGTGTGTTTAAATCCAGGTTCACAGACTGTTACATCTCTGACAGTTAGGAGCAGGTCCGTGCTGGGAATGAGCCCCAGCAAGCGGTCGTGCTGCAGTTTCAATAAAAAGATTTAAAATGTTAAATAAATGTTGAATAGCTTCCACAGTTTGTTTCAGACAGCGACAGCACAAATAATTAGAGTTAAAGTTGGAATAAACACAGTACAGGTAGAGCTTTACATTTGGCCCACAACAGCCATCACGTCACTTTTTAACAGCAACGCCTGCAGCGTGCAGATGTGAGCCTGCAGTGGGCTACAGCACAGTGGAGCTGACGGCGCTTTTATTCAGGCCACGCTCGCTGCTGTACGTCTCGTCTCTCCTCACATCTCGACAATGATTTGAACCAAAAACGTAAAATTTGGATTCAAACGTTGCCACTGATTCAGTTCAGATCTTGGGTGATGTGGCATCCCCGGGCTTTTTCTCCCCGTTTCTCCTCCTTAAGAATAGAAACAGGGAAATGGTCACAGTGCAGAAAGCGCCTTATTGGCTGCAACGTTTGCACTGTGATCACTTCTCGTGACACTTCAGTGACCAGCAACTGGACAGAGCCATCTGTCAGGTCCATGGTCAAGGCCTGTGCTGGCTGCATCGCTGCAGTTAGTGAACAAATAAATCGGACGATTCTCAGAGTCAAATGGGAGAGACTGATGAGTCTGCACATTAGAGCAGAAAAGCAAGTCAAACAAGTCCTGTCAGTATGTGAATTATTTCTGGACTTAATCCAATGAACTTATGCTGCCAATTAAGTCTTAACTCTTGATGGGCTTAACTAAAGTGGAAGTGTTATAGAATAGAAATTGATATGTCATAAAATACAAAGGTTGAGTTGGCTTTGGTAGCTACTTTTCTGTGAGTAAAGACAAAAGTATGTGACGAGTAATAATGCCGGGACTGGAACAAACTTAGTCCTACCACTTTGATGACATAGCGAGCGTCAGCACCCACGGGGTTTGCAGAATTTTCCTCGGCTGGGGAAAACATGAGAGGGAATATGTTCATTATTTACAGTATTTGGTTGACACATGCTTAAAATCTTTATTCACTTTTATTCAATATAAAGTTTGCAGCTCAAACTCGGATGTTAACTAGAACTAACATACAAATAACATTGTCTTTCTTACCCAAGTATATGACCCCAAAGCCCCCCTGACCGATCGGAGCCCCCAGCTTCCATTCCTTCTTCATGGTGTCCTTCAGCACTTCTCCAGGAGGAAACTCCTCTGCCAGTTTCCTCTTGGCAGGGGCTCTGCCTCTGCCTGCCGCCTTGGCTTTAGGGGGCATCTAACACACACAGCCACGGTGGTCGTTAGTGCTGCTCCATCGTGATGGAAGCAGAGCTCCAAAATAAAACTAAGCTAAACATCGTTGTAAACACAACAAGAAATGGAAACTTGTACTTTTCGGGTCACATCAGAACCATGTTTTTATCTGTACCGAAGTTAGCTAACCACATCCTGAGTTCCCCATCACCTGCTAATGTGTGCAGCCTGTACGAGACATTTCCCCAACACGAACCGCCTGTTAGCATTCAAACCAACAGAAAGAGAAACAGTAAAGCGATGACGTCGTGCGAATCCCGCACCTTGCGTTGTTCTTTCGAGGCTCGTTAGCTCTCATGCTAACTGCGCGGTCTTGTGAGTAACCGTGTGTCACATTAGCGCCTACATGACCCGCTACATGACGCCGTCCGACAGCACACGCTCCCGAGTCGCTGTGGTTGGTTCCGTTAGCGTACACATATATGCGTGTATGACAGAAACATACCGTCGCTTCGTTGTTTATGCTTCCCTGTAGGAGAAACTGTACACGGACCAAACTTCCCGCAAAACTACCGGTCAGGAAGTGACGTCCTCGTACCGCGCTATTTTATTGGGGGAAGTCGGTGCTTCACTACTGCGTGAACAGCGACGAGCTGTCCTTTCTGTTAGCGTGAAGAAGTTTAAATACGCATTTAATCCCCGGGATCTCTTAATATATGAAAGATGTAAATATATTTTAAACATGTCTTAATATAAGAAGAAGTGCAGTTTCAACAGCAACTCTATTTTCTGCATTTCTGCTGCTGAAACCTGCCAACATGACTCCTGTGGGCTCAGTTCTAATAAAGAAATATGAGCTCAGACTGTCCTGTAAATATAAAGCAGAAAGTTTACAGAAAATGCCTTTTTTAATGTGGAACCATCATCCATCCATTATCTGCTGCTTATCCTCCATGGGGCAGGTCTTCAGTACGTGATCAACTATCAGAGCTGTGTTATTAATTTCTTATTGTTTTATTATCAAACCATGGACTAATATGTCCTATTGTGCTATTTAGTTAAGTCCAAATCTGTGTTTGATTCTGTAAATTTATTTAATTTTGGAAAGAACAACAACATTTAATGTTAGGGCTTGTGCGTAATACTTTGCAGTCAATAACTCCCTGAGGTGTAGAACCATGAGTTTTGTGATTCCTTAAGTCAGTAAAAGGTCATCCAAAGTCACTTTTTGTCTTTATAATAATGAAAACATCTCACCCAGTTTGTAGGCAGTGCAAATATATCAGAGTAAAACACAGTCCGCGCTGCTCATAGTTCAGATTGTGTATATTTGCACCTAAGTGATTAAATATATATGCTTTTGTCTCCATGCACCATAATGATGTGTTTTCCACCCATCCAGCCACACCAGTACTGCTTCATCTTATAAGGCACCTGAGAGAAACAGAAGGGGAAAGTCTTATTTTCTAGGTTAAGAAGAGCATTCATTAATTTCACTACTGTCACTGTATTGCCCAATCAAAAGTCTTAATACCTCTCCCCAAGGGCGTAGATTTGGTTTTGGCATTGGTGGGGACGGATGATTCAGCCACCGAACCCTGTCCTGTTTCTTTTTTTTTCCTTTTTGTCTTTGCTTCTTGATAAAAAAAAAAAAAGAAGTAAATATGCCTACATATGCTATTCTACATGCTTTTAAACCATTTAAAATTACAATTCATAGTTTTATGTGTGAATTATATAATGTTAAGTTACTATTAAACAAATGACTGACTTTAGTTTACTTCAACCATATTCCATATAAATCAGGTATCATACAAAAATAAAAATAGCTTCAAATACAGTCGTGACAATAAAAGAATATGACTTTAAGGACTTAACAACATTAGTTCAGTTATAGTGCACCAACATCTCTGACACATTAGCACTAAGGGAACACTCAGTGACCTGCTGGTTTTTGTCCATAAAACTACTCGTCTAAGATGACCACAGAGTAAAAGATCTCTCAGCAAAATGATGCAACATTTTAGGCACTATTGCCCCGATTACCTCAGTGAGCTGAGATCTTTTATTCTAAACATGAACTACTGTTACAGCAACAGACATGGACTACATGCCCCACACAACAACTCAATGTCCACTATGTGAAGGAGCCAAACACATGCCTTCTCCTCTCGTTAATCTACAGCACCAAATCATCATCAGTCACCTGTGAGCTCTCCTCTTCACCTGTGAGCTCTCCTCTTCACCTGTGAGCTCTCCTCTTCACCTCTGTCCGAGCTACATGGCAGAGCTGCCTCTGTCACCTGATCAATAACAGTGAGACACTCCACATACATGCAGTCACACATGTACTTCAAATACAGTCATGAACCACCAGGTCATCATCCAGTTTCACCTGTGATCTTGTGTCACCATTACTCTCTGAGCTCTGTGTTGGTTCTTCTGTCACCTGACAAACAGGACAAACATGACAATAAGAATAAAACGTGCAGCTGCTTCAGTGTTTCTGTCACTTTGTGCAGATCTCGACTCGTCAGTAATGTTTGTAGGCTGAGTGCATTTTAAAACTGTGCAAACTGCACTACAAGGTGGAATATCTGCAAAATCATGACGACCTCATGATATTTTGTCTCAAAAATTAACCCTATGAATATGTCAGAGCCATTAGGATGAAATTATTGTGTCACCAACATTTTAATGTTAGACGTATAACTTTAACAGCCTCTGTAAACTAACAGTTTCTCTGACAGCTTCAATCAAAATGAGAAACGCTGCTCTGAGACTGAGAGAACTAACAGTGCTGCCTGCTGTGCAGGTAGTTTCCAAAACACGGTATTAATGGGTACATACTTAGACTGATGTGGGCCAAAGCCTAGCACAGCCTGTAACGTTATTATGACGGACACATTTTATGCGTTAAGTGACTCACAGGTTTATATGAAAAACACTTTCTTATATCCAGCTTCTTCCTCTTTGCTGCCGTCCTCCTCGCAGCGCAGGTTTGCCGCTGCTGAAACTAAACAGAGCTCCCTGAAAGGCTCAGCCAATCACATTGGCCATATTTGTCACATGACGTAGGACTCCAGTAGAGCACGTAATTTAACTCTTTCTGCACCGCTGGGTGAATGAGACGCTGACAGATCGTTTTTTCTTTCTATAAGGTTTGTTTGTTTTTACTCGAAGAGATCGAAATGTTGGTGGGGACAATTCAATAACCGCTGGATATTGGTGGGGACGTGTCCCTTCCGTCCATGCCAAATCTACGCCCTTGCCTCTCCCCTACTTTCATTGTGTGCCTGTATAGCAGAGTTTACTGTGGAAGAAGTGGGTGATAATGATGAACAAACAAAAATGAAAAGGTGGCACTAAAAAGCTGAGAGAGAAGACAAAATTACAAAAAGATGCAGCAAAATGTGTCTAATTTAGTGACTTGTTATCTGTCGAGGCTGCTGCATCGTCAACAGTGGTAACAGCAACAACTAGTAACAAGTGCTCACAGGCTGAAGAACCTACTGCTGCTAGTGCCCTGTGTGGAGAAGTGCAGCAGTCCTAACTGCTATGGGCTTGAAGTCGGCCTCTAGTGTTGTCACATCCCCATTGAGTTCCCGATGAAGGCTCTCAGGGTCCTGTTGAGGTTGTACAGTTCTAGGCTGGTGTTTTGCTCCTCTGGTATTCTTGCCCATCCCTTTCTGTGCCTCACTCATGTGTCTGTTCATCTTAGCCTCTATGATGCCTGACAGGAGCTTCCATGTGATGCTGAGGCAGGTTACTGGTTGGTAGTTGGAGGGGACCGGTCCCTTCCTGGGAAGAAGCTGTTCTTTAGTCTGTTGGTTTTGCACCTGATGGGTCTGAACCTTTTTCCAGAGGGCAGGATGTTGAAGAGGTGGTGGTTAGGATGAAGGCGGTCCTTTATAATTGCTCTGGCTCTGGAGAGACATCTTGAGCTGGAAATTAAGTGCAGGTAGGAGAGTGTACAGCCAATCACCTTCTCTACAGTTCTTATGACCCTCTGTAGTCTCTTCTTGTCAGCTGTTGTGCAACCAGTGTACCACACAGGTGGCACAGTAGGACACTAGGAGGTCAGACTGTTCCATCTCAGAACCCCCAGGAAGTGGAGGCGCTGCTGGGGTTTCTTCACCAGGGCTGATGTGTTTGTGGTCCAAGATAGGTCCTCAGATATGTGGGTGCCGAGGAACTTAATAGAGGATACCCTCTCCACAAAGTCACTTTTATGGAGAGGGGGGGGCATCCGTTCTTGTTTTGTTGGTGTTTAGGGTGAGGTCATTGTAGTTGGCCTGTTCTACAGTTGTGCTCTGTCACACTTTACTGTACTTAGCACAATAATTAGAGTGGCTGCTGCACTTTAGCTGTTCATTTGCGTGTTTGTGTGTTTCTAAGAAATGTTCTCTGTAAGAAACAAATTACTCCAATGAAAAGTTCATTCTTGTAACTGTAACCCTTGAAAAACCATCATTAGAGAAGCTTGGTGGGGGCTGCTGCAGAGACGAAGGTCGGCCGTGCTTCAGTGGCTGTTGCAGTGTGTTGTGTCAGGTTGGCTGTGATCTGTTGTCTCTGAACTGTCTCCACAAACTGCTGCTTCTGTATTTTGTCTGTTTCATTCTGTCTTTTTTGACATTGTCAGGCAGCTTGCAGAGACAGACACTTCAGTGGGAAACTCAACCAAAGTATTTGGATAACTAAGAATATTTGATCGAACGTGGTTACCTCGGTAACTTACCTGTGTTTGTCTTATCCAGAACAGCCCTGAATTTTGTAAATGAATCTGAATAAGTATGTAAATGTGCAGAGCCTTACCTGTTTTCAGTGTGTCATTCGATCCAAACATATTGGGTAACAGTGCACAGCTCATGAATAAGATATTGGTTCTTCAGTGTCGCCACAGACTGAAGACGTTTCACATTCACGAGGGCACGTCGTCACTACTTCACTCTTTTATGTTACCAGAAGTACTTCAGTAGCTGCTGTCACAGCTCCATGGATAGCATGTAACGTGACCGACGCTGGAGTTCCCATCCTGACTAACCATTGGCCTTCTATTACAATAGAGCGCTCCGTGCTGCAGTCCTAAAGTAAAGAGAGGCGATGACCAACTGCAGTGATGATGAGCAGAACGATGACAGCTCAGGACAGCCCAGAAGGAAATCAAAGAGAAGTAAAGGAGGAAAGCATGTGTGCTTCCCTCCGGACGAACAGCTAGTGTCCAGCTTTGCTGAGCATGGGAACGCTGAGAAACTGGGTGAGCTGCTGTTTAAGTGATGACGTTCAGTGATGGTGGAAGTGTAGCTCTCACTTCTATACCTGATTTAAGCTCTTAACATCTCATTAAAAATGACCACTACATGTTATTTTAGCATCTTAATATCTAAAGGACGTGATCAATCCATGATTTCACTAAAAGAAGTAAATTAAAGAATTTTACATATTTTATATTTATATTTGAGATTTTGAATCAACGATTTGAATGTATTTGTCAAAAAGATGCACCTTACATCATGTTAGCATGTTACTCTTATTCTGTCCTTGAAAAAGCATCAGACATGTAGCAGAAAAGCTGAACTAAAATCCAGTCAACTCATGTATTATTTATAACAGGCATTTTTAGGGATTATAACAAAAATAATTTGAGGGATTTTGCAGGAAAATAATATTTGAATATTTTGCCTTTGTTTGCTCCTGTGAAGACAAGCATTAGTAACTCCTGCTTTTTTCTTTATTTATCATTATTTTGAACCCATTTTAATGGAGACTTTCTGTGTTCATGTTCCTCCATATTTCCTCTGGACTGCACACAGTAGTTTTGACTGACCTATACTTGGTGCATCCACATTAGGGGATCACCTGTGCACACTATCCACGGGGATCACCTGTGCACACTCAGACCTCAGTGAAGAATCAAATGTTGTCTCTCACGTCAGCTGGATATAAAGCTGTGCTTGATGCATTAAGATACGTGATTGGTTGATTGATCATTCAGAGACTGACATTCATGTCCTTCTCACTGACAGTTCCCTGCAGTGCACACACACACACACACACACACACACACACACACACACACACACACACACACACGCACACACACACACACACACACACACACACACACACACACACACACTTACCTTAAGTACTTTTGCATGGTTGCTTTTGCTCACTAATTGCAGAGGCATTAAAGCAGTGAATGAGCAGATTCTCCTGTTTCAGCTGACAGCAGACTCACCTTCACAGAGGTGTCGCTGGCCTATCAGGACAGCTGCAGCAGACATCAGGTGACGCCCAGGGAGCGCATCCTGCAGCAGCTCCAGGTATGCAGCCTCACGTCAGCTCCTGATGGATTCAGTCATCTTATCTTATCTTATCTTTGACACCCCAGCCGCTGGTCAAGCCCTGCAGACTCTCTAAAGCAGCGGTCCCCAACCCCCGGGCCTCGGACCGGTACCGGTCTGTGAGTCGTTTGGTACCGGGCCGTGAGAGTTGAGGCTCAGGTGTGAAATGTATAGTTTTCAGGGTTTTATTGGTTTTCAGCGTTATTTTGTTATCGTTTTTATCGTTTACTCGATTTTCCTGGGTCTTTTCAGTGTGTTATGAATAAATTCTCTTTTTTTCGGTACCGGTACTAGTTTTATTTTGTTGTATTTATCCGCGACACCTTAAAGGCCGGTCCGTGAAAATATTGTCGGGCATAAACCGGTCCGTGGTGCAAAAAAGGTTGGAGACCTCTGGTCTAAAGTGTCAGTGAAGCCAGCGTGCCCTGTTAACGAGTGGCCTTATACACTAATGAACAACATCATACTGACTTGCGAAATCAAAAACTGATTTCCATATCATGTGTGAACTAGAGCCAGAAAACCAGTCGACACATTCAAATGAATTATTGTCGTTTGGTTACGCAAAGATTTTTGTCCCAGATTCCAAAATCAGTTTGTTTCACTGCAGTTTGACAGAAATCAATTTTTAGCTCTTCTGGGGTTTTAATTAAATTGCAGTTAAAATGAGTTTTGTTCTTACAGGTTACTGAGAACGGTTGGAAATCTACGTGTATGCAGACTTCTGCCAGGTTGCTAGGAGATATATATTTAGAGATTACATTACAACCAGCACTCAGTGCAAGCCTCTGTGCAATATTTACTTTAAAGGGAGTAGTGTTGTATTTTATATACATTCAATTTGTTTGTGTCGTATTAACTGTTCTCTAAGAAGCTGGTAGTGCAGTCACACGTTTATCAGTAAACTTCACCGAAGGCAGGTGTGACGTGTGAAAGACAGGTCGTATGTATGTGGTGGAAATATTCAGAGGTGAACTTGTGATCATTTCCTAAACGCTGCAAAGGTGAGAGACTCTGTGAGCGTTTGTCCTTATTTTGGTCCAGAGCGATGTGATACATCCTGTATGTGTTTATGTTGTCAGCCGCCCAGGGGAAGTCATATTTACAGTGGTTTCTTTCCTTTATGAGCCTCACAGCGAACTCTGTGAGGGACATGTTGTAATGTGTGTTAAAACTGTGGGCTGCATTAAACAAAATGAGTAGTTTTCAGAAACAAGGGCAGTTCCTGCAGTATGAACATATTTGTACCTGAACAACATTAGAAAACATCTGAATTCAAAGCTCGGCCACAGAGCCGCGTATCTTAAACCAACAAAGTGAAATATTGCTTTAAAAGCAGTGTGTGTAACCTTGTTCTTCTATGCAACATCAGCAGTTCTGCTGATAAAATAAGCGTAGCATGCAATGATATGTCGGCTCTGCAGAAAGGATCAATATCAACTGTGACCTGGTACAGTTCAAGCCTCAGACGCTGTCACAGCCATTTTATCCAAACAAAGGCACTCTCAGGTATGATGTCAGAGCATCGTATCACGCTCAGTCTGTGCACACACATACTGAAGTCCTGTGCGTAATTGAAATGATTCGGTTCCATCAACCTCAATCAGGCTTATTGCGACACAGCACTGACAGCATCTCCACTCTAAACAAGAGGCTAAGAGCAGGTTAGAAGCTCAAGCTAGTATGAATGCAAGTAATTAACACCTGTAAATAAAACGTGCACAGGTAGAAAGAGTGTACGGCCCCGTGTCTAAGTTAATACTGAAGGAAAAGACACTGACAGTAGTACGTGCAGTACCAACAGTCATTCTAACAGTGATGATTCTGATAGAAATCCCATCCCAGAGGTTTTTAAGGTGGCAATAATTAAACCATGACTTGATCCTGCTGTGGTGGCTAATCACAGACCGCTCTCTAACCTCTCTTCTATTTTTAGAAATTCTTGAAAAAGCAGTTTGCCTGTTATAGACGGGTCCACGGTGCACCTCTGGCATCTTAGAAGCACACAGTGGGGGGAACAGGCTGTCATTTCTAGTTTCATTTTAGTGGAGGGAGAGAGAATATCAACCAAAAACGCTTTACATAACAGTTAGAATTATAGAAATGGGATTTGCATGTCATTACATGAAGTAAATATTTAGTCCCCTAGCAAAGTATGAGTGAGTACTTGGTGGAGAAACCCTTACATGCACAGCTGTAAGACTTTTCTTGTAGTTGGCAACAGATATGCACACGAACCTCTCAGGAGGGATTTTACAGAAACAATCCTTCAGGTTTCTTGGCTGCCACTTGGAGCTTCAGCTCCCTCCACAGATTTTCTGTCGGTCTGGATCCTGGCGAGGCTACTCTGTGACGTAGCCATAGTCTTGTTGGCTTGGTCATATGTCGTGGGCGGTTATCATCCTCAACCCATCTCAGTGGAAGTCCACTGGCCCGTCAGTGTGAGGTTGTCCTGTAACCTTTGCAGAGAAACAGAAATAATGTTTGGACCTTTGTGCTTTCCTGGGGGCAGCGGTGCTGTTTGGGTCATGCTCGGCATTTCTGTTCCTCCAAACTCAGCCGGCTGTGTTCATGCCCAGGGCTCCAGATGGTTTTATTACACTGAGATGTTTACTGGCTTAAGACTGTGGTCCAACTGCCTTCAGACCACCAAGTCATTTTAGGCTCATCCGCCACCTTTCTCATGATCATCTTCACCTGATGAGGAAGATCCTGCGGCCGCATGCCATTTCCATTTCCAAATAATTCTCAGTAAGCTTGTTGCTGTGGACCATCACAGCCTTGTCTACAGTCTGGATGTTCGAACAGCTCGTTGGTTCTTGTCCATGGTGGTGGAGAGGTTGGAACAGAAGAAATGGATCCTGTGAACAAGTGTGTATCATAAAACACTGAGACCAAGGAGTCCCACATGTGTGCCCACATGGACACAGCCAGTCCGTGGGACTCACAATTACTGAGGTCGCTTTTACGTGTTTTTATTTTGGATTTTTGTTGATATCGATCCATTAAAATCCAACTGCCATAAAATGTAGAGACGGTTTATTTGTTGTGTGCTAGCAGATAAATTCAGCAGGGATGTAATAAGCATTGACCCAACTTTAAACTCTTACTGGACAGTGACTCAGTGCTGACATTTAGAAAGAAATAGACTTGATCCTGTTGTTGTGAGAAAAGCTGCTTGACCCATAAATGCCTTTGTGAAATGAGGTCGTTTGAAACCCCAGTGAACTGTGAGATTTGGTTGGACAGTGGAGACTGTGCGCTTGCACACTGGTTGCATGCACCGTGTCATGGCAGCAGGGAGTGTTTGTTTCATCGTGTTGTGAAGTTCAAACAGAGCAGTTTTGTGTTGATGATGTAGTTACTGTAACACTAAACTGTGCGACAGGACAGGCCCTGACAGCCTCCTGTGTTACTGTGCGTGCTGTGCGAGTACACAATGACAACAACACACTCCTCATGCACATTTAGCAGCAGTGTACCTGTAGTACTAACTTCTAACCTGACATCAGCCTGTCGTCGCTCTCTTATCAGGAATACAGTAGCGTGGAAAACATCAGCACATCCCACCAGTGTAATCCTCTTTGAAACACTGCTACTGATAAAGGTTATGTATTCAAAGATATAATACATAAAATTGGCCTCTTTTACAATAATTCCTATAATTGAAATAAAAAACATCAGTCAGAGGGAAAAAGTAAACACTCCTGATTCAGGAGCTTCCAGAGCTTCAGCCTCCTGCTGTGTCTGGCAGACGTTTTGAACAGAGCTCTAAATTATTAAAAATAAATCATCCTACAGGGGAGATGATCTACACATGGCATAGATTTCAAAAGAATGTCGATTTGTCCAGGAGAGGCTGTTCTAAGAGCAGATATTTGATGCAAATAATAAAAAAAGTCTCTAAAAGTTTTTTTCAACTGTCACCGTCATCACAGATCTGACCTGCTCGGCAGGGATGGCAACACAAGCCCACATATGTTTAGTGACAATGGAAGCAGCAGCTCGGTTTCCAGGTGAAAAAGGAGCAAAAGAAAAGAGTTCATTTGGGAGAAGTCTGAGGAGTTTGCACCGAGATGACCGACAAGCTGGGAAACAAACTCAGGTTAGGATTGGACAGACTCACAGCAAGAAGGGGACGGCTTGAGGAGTGGGCCGTACTTAAGACGAAATGATCTCCAATAAGGAAATAAATATTCTTTCTCAGCGAAGATGACTCCTGTTGGAATAATGTCTGTCATTCATTAAAGGTGTGAGAGTGCATCTTTCTACAACATGAAGATGTTAAGCACTCCACCAAGTCCAAATCTGATATAATCAAATTAGCTCCCACTAACATTAGTGTGGAGCAGCTGTTCAGATCATTAAAGAGGCTCTAAATGAATCCAGAAAGCAGTGTTTGCTAATCTGCTGGCTTTGGCAGGTGCGCGGCATGCTAACCCAAGTTTGCGTTAACATAGATTTAAAAACTGACATCGTAGGTACGTCCATCAGAATTTTCAGATGAGTTCGAATCTCAGTGACTTAAAGGTCAGAGGTCGCTCACCTGGGATTTTCAAATGAACACCACAGGTGCAAAAGTCTGGGAGAAGTTTAAATGTCAGTCACCTCGTCTTCAAGGTCAGGGGTCAAGGTTTTTCAAAATCCCAGAACTCGAGAATTAGGCTACGTTCAAAATTCACAGATGCAGCTACTGAAAGAGAGTTTGAGTCTGAACTCAAGGTCAGAGGTCACATTTGTGAAACGCACTGGCACTGGCTGCTGCTAGTATTGTGTGACTCACATATCCAATCCTGGATCAGACACGGGTCAGGTGATGACGACACTGGGCCAATCATGTAAGCGGCCTATTACATTTACCTCTGTGTGGAGTCGGCATCGGGCAGCAGCGACTGCTAGCAGCAGAGCTAATGCAGCTTCTGGACCCACTGTACAGTAACGCTCCGTGTTCAGAGCTTTTATTTGTGTTTTCAGTTTTTAATAAGTACGTGACCAGGTCATGTGACACAGCTGTGCGCTGCTCACTCTTATAACACTTGTTAGGAAGCGTTTGGTCAGAAGCTCGGCGCTGTGTGTGAGAGCCGTCTGCAGTCAAGACGTTCACACTGACTCGGTTTATCTTGTTGCCATTATGATTTTTGAATACGTCTCATTCTGACTAAAGGACGATCTGATATCCTCGTGTTGGCGTTGTTCCCACATCATCATAATAAATGTTGTTCCCAGTTCAACATCGCAAGTGACCAATCACCTTCTTGTGATGTCATACTCCTGCGACTTCGAAATACCCACCTTAAAACAAATTTTCTTCACTTGTGCCCGCCTCTGTCTGTCAATCCAGCGCTCCGCTTCACTTGCGAGAAACCGCCGCCTGTCCGCCGAATTTGAAGTCCTTTTAGGATACTTTTTAAACGGTAAGCATTATACATATGTTCCTCACTTGGCTTGGTGTCTGTTTGCTAGCGATAGGCTACTTGACGACAGCATTAGCTAACCAGTGTTCTCTAGACCAGCGTTCCCCAACTTTTTTGGTGTTTCGTGGCCCGGGGGTTGGGTCAGGCAAAATTGCAGGGACACCGTGTTAATGTTGTCCCTGGGACATCAATTACACAGTGGCCCAGGACAAATTTGTAAATTTCTGGATTACTGTTAATCTCCATAGAATCAAGAACCCATGTCCAGTTTCACAGCTATGGACCAGTTAATTATGTTTCCAGGTGATATTTTGATTCATAGATTCAGCACACAACCATTGGTCTAGGCCTTTTAGTTCAAATTCTCTTCACTTATGTTTGTAAAATGATCAGGGAAGCTACTGCAATTTTGCCTGACAGCATTTTTATGACAGCTATATTCACCTGTACATTTATTATATATTATAATACATTGACACGCAATTCTCTGGAGAACACTGGTTCGCAAGTAGCCTATCACTAGCAAACAAACAGCTATCCATTTCAGCCATTTCAAGGAAAATATATGTATAATGCTTACTGTTTATTAAAGAAAAGTATCTTGAGTGGAATTCAAATTGCTGGATCGGCGGACAAAAGGCGGTTTCTCGAAGAACATTTGTTTTTGAAGGCGGGTATTTTTCGAAGTCGCAGAAGTATGACGTCACAAGAAGGTGATTGGTCACTTGTAATGTGGACCCTGGAAAAACATTAATTATGATGATGTGGGAACAACGCCAACACGAGGATATCAGATCGTCCGTGACTAAATATTAAAAATGCAAAAACATCTGCATGCACATCATCGTGCACACACACATCACAGTCGCTCACGCAGGCAGTAAAAGTATTTCCTTTCTTAGCGACGCTCCTCTCTGCCTTCAGTGAGATAAAGTCTGACTTTCTGTCGCAGCCACACTTGAAACACAGTGTGCCATTTATAATTCATTTTATGTACATACTCACTTTACTTGGACCAAGCCATGTTAAGGCACGCTGCTCTCCACCCACCCAGCCCCCCGGCACAAATTTCACTCGAGATCAAGGGGAATTATTTGTGGAAAATTAGAGACTTAGTAGCGCTTACGTTAAGCATACAGCCGCCGTATTATCTCTGAGGTGCTAATGAAGCGGGCTGCAATAGAAACGAATGTAGGTGGTCCTCCTCAAATAATAAAATATGTATGGCTAAGCATTAGCTAAGAGGGGCAATATTTAGACCAAAAGGCTACGTGCGAACGAATCCATAATCAGACGATGCAAATGGAAAAGACAAATGCCTAAAGAGCAAATTTATTAAATTAGGTCTTTTAAGGCGAGAGGCGATTCCCCGAGGACCAGCGCTGAAGACTATTTAAAGCCTTTTTTATTGCACCCTCGGGGCCTGCGTGCTCCTTTGAAATGCTCTAAGTGGATAAAGCAGTACTGCTGTCGGAGTGGTAAACAAGAACAAACTGTCAGATTTCACTGTACAAACCCAAGTGTCGGATGTGTCGTTCACTCAGTGTAATTAGGAAGGCACAGTCCTGACTGTGAATCCACTGCAGTGATTTAAAGTAGAACAAGACCTCAGGAACCAACTCAGGAACCGATGCAGTCGGTGCATGAATTCATTGGGTAGCTACAGACGGTGGTGGTGCTGTAGCTCAGGCAGTAGAGCAGGTCATCTACTGGTTGTATGAACCCTAGACCAGTGCTGGTTGTAATGCATTCCAAAGTAACGTAATCACATTACATTTTCCAGTAATGTAGTAATATAAGACGTGACAGTTAAAGTGTGCTCCTGCACATTTGGGTTGTTTGCGTGCAGGAGGAGGTCTGAAAACACTCAGGGACAGAGCTTTGAGTGGGTGCATGGAGCAGTAGCCTAAGTTTCTAATGTTAACTAGTCATGTGATTTAGGTCATTTTACAACCCCAAAGTAATGTAACAAGTAGTGTACAGAATTAAGTAATGCAGTAGATTTCTTAATTACTCGTAATTCTGTACATAAAGCAGCGTGCAGCGTCTGCTTCAGGTTACTCCTGCGTCTTGATACGAGTCGGGCTAACGTGATGATTCAGCACTGTGTCCTCACTCAGCTGTCCAGCGTCAGTCAGAATGAAAGGACGTCGCAGGGTTAAAGAAAACTCCTCTTTTTCTTGTTTCTTTACCTTTTCAAATCAAATCAAATCACTTTTATTGTCACATCACATGTGCAGGTACATTGGTACAGCACATGTGAGTGAAATTCTTGTGTGCGAGCTTCACAAGCAACAGAGTTGTGCAAAATACAATAATGTAAACAAGCAAAGTACAAGAATGGCTACATCTGAAACTAATAAATATATGTACAATATATAATAGTATATGCATTTCTGGATGTGTATACTAAATATTTTTCTACGTGTGTGTGTGTGTGTGTGTGTGTGTGTGTGTGTGTGTGTGTGTGTGTGTGTGTGTGTGTGTGTGTGTGTACACATTTTTTACAAATTAAATAGAGTAAACAATAAATAAAATATATAAAATAAATAAAATAAAATATACAGAGTGAGACATGTGCAAAACAGTGGCGTTACTGTACAGTATGGAGTGCATAATGTTAAAGTTCCAGTAGTGAAGCTGAGGTGTCTATGACGTGTTCAGCAGTCTGATGGCCTGGTGGAAGAAGCTGTCTCTCAGTCTGCTGGTACGGGACCGGATGCTGCAGAACCTCCTTCCTGATGGAAGTAGTCTGAACAGTTTATGGCTGGGGTGACTGGAGTCCTTGATGATTTTTTTAGTTCTTCGTGTAAATATTGATTCATTTTTTGTAAATTCCAGACTAACGCTTTATTAAATCATTACCTTTGATCACGTCATTCATTTCAGAACA
>NC_140614.1:572500-650000 GCF_057381915.1 Diplotaxodon limnothrissa | reverse complement strand
GCATTTCTGCAATCTGCTGACCAAACAATCCAGTTTACCAGAAGCTGAGATTAGTTTTATATGGTTTTCAAACCAACATCAGATTGAAACACTAAACAGAGCTGATGTGTAACTCAGAGCCCGCTGGTGTGCATGTTTAGGGTCAGGGGTAGGGTTAGGGTGGTTTGCCCATGTTAGAAGCACTATGGTTAGTCACACATCTGGTCCTGTGTACACCAAATCTGTTAGCTAGAAACCAGCCAACAGTTTTTCCAGACACACAAACTATAAACAGGTTAGCCTAAGGTCTGATATGTGCAGTTATTTACATGCTGTGCGACTTAGCTCCGATTGGCTGGTTTCTATATTTCTGATCTTCCCACACACGTGACGCTAACAGGCGAGCTGCAGAGCACTCTGCAGGTTGAAGCATGTTTCTCTCCTCTCTTCTTCACTTTTTACCTTTCCATCAGAAATGCAGAGACACACAGATACCAAAGAGCCAGTATCAGCCTGTGATTCAGACTGCTCCAAATGATGGCCAACATACAGAGAGTGCATGTTAAAGACAGCAGCTTCCTGTTTCTCAAATACTTTTCAGCACGGCGACAAAATGCAACTGAGCCTAAATCCTGGTGCGCTGGTTAAAATGTTCACCTGATCTGGTCTCCAAGCTTTGCTTGTAGCACCAAGGTAGAGCTGACAGTCCTCCAAACCCTGGTCGTGATCTTAATGCTGTTATCCTGAAATAATGCTAAATATAGCATTTGATTTATAATAACAGACGTAAATCCTGGTTCACATCTTAGCCTTGAACCCAAACCGCTTTGCAGTGCAGTTTATATGCTGACACTGTGGGAACAAACAGACAAGGATGAAATAAATGGATGTTGACTAAACCCTAACCGTGGCTGGGTTGTCTGTTTCCTGGTGGAGAGGCTAAGCTTGACTTAACCTGACACAAATATCAAATCGTTATCATCAACTGAATTTAAACACAATCTAGTCCTGCTGATTAAAGTACAGTTTAGCTCTGAATGAAACTAATCCAGTCTCCCCTCAGTCTGTCGGCCGGTGATTTGACTGCATATAACTGGCTGAAGTTTTAAATCCAAGCTGGACGCTCTTCTCCTGTTAGAGGTCTTTAAACGTGCTAATATGGAGAGCGGGAGCCACATCTGCATACAGCAGCAGTGTAAACTTGTGCGTGATGCCATGATGGGCGTCACTGTCGTCACGCACTGATGACATCTGACTGCGGGTGCTGCTGCCTTATTATCTTTCCGACGCAGGGCGGATTAGAAAAAATGGGATTTCAGATGGCTCTCCCTTCAACCCCACACGCCCTCTGCCATCGCTCAGTTAGGTGATTATTGTTAAAACAGAGGGGAAAAATCATTTTAGAAATAATTATGATAGTAATTATCGTTTCCCCTTCTTGGCCAGGGAGATAAGAATGAACCCAGGAGATAGAGCAAAGGGGGAGAGACTAAGAGTCTTAAAAGTCACATGAATTTGCCTGATCAGTCACAGCTTAATGTGGAGTGTGACTTCTGAGCAGGCTGGAGTGACTTCCTACAGTAATCAGATTGCAAAGTGGTAACATCAAACCCTACAATGGCCTAAAGAGCTCAACGCTCTGAAAAGTAAGAAAATACCTTTATTAATTTGACAACACGTGCTGCAGTTACACATGACACCGTGCTGAAACCTGCAGCGACACAGTAACAGTGGAGCAGTTCATCAGGTTTGAACTGATGGAGACGTGTTCTTAGTGAGCTGTCCTCTGTATTTGCCTGCTTTCTTGAACTGTATTGAATTTGGGCCTCGATAATCCCAACAAACACTAAGAAACAGGGATTAGTGACAAAAATCAGAAAAGCACTTTTCTAAATGCGAACCCTCATATTTCATATTTCAGTGTAAAATGTGGTATCTGTATTAATTCATTGATATTGTAAGTGGAATTAATGACTGACCTGAGATCAGCTAAATCACACATGCTTAGGCTATGAATGCAAAGCAGAGATGTTATGTTTTCATTTAAAACTAAAATCCCAGCCACGTGTACAGCGGTCCCTCGCTATAACGTGGTTTTTACTGCGCATTGTGTTCTGCGTCCTGATTGGCTGTAGATCATTGTCAAGCCGTGTCTCCTGTACAGTACAGAGTGCATTCAGCTTGTCAAATTTAAACTAATCTTCGATCCTAGCAGTGTGACTCTGAAGTGCTGCACTGTGTGTTTGTAAGTTTCTCCCCAACAAACTCAACAATGTCGACGAAACGTTGTCACCTGCCTTTGGTTTCATTCTGTAACAGTGGACTTATTTTTCTACGAAAGTTTGAACTTTGAGAGTTTAAACGAGAGAAAAGTGAAAATGTTCATGCCTGTGTGAGAGAACTCTATAAAGTGTGTAGTGAGGGCTTTGACAGCCTTAAAACATCTGTGATAGTTGGCTACTTAGCTGATGTCATCTATCGCAGTAACTAGCTGTGTCCCAAAACGTCGGCTGCATCCTTCAGAGGACCCGGCCTTCGTGGTCTACGTGGGCCGGGTCCTCCGAAGACCGAGAAGACCAGAAGTGCGAGGCTGTGAAATGGGACGGTCTTGCCTTCAGATCTGCGTCACCGCTGTCTCGGTGGAGTTTAACAAACTCGGCCGTCTGCTCCTTGCTAACTAAAATATTACAGGACAGTGGAGTAAACTCTCGACCGTCTCACACTTCTGTTTAATCAGTTTTCTGTTTGACGTTTATTCAGCTGTGTGAAAACCCCGGAGGATTAATAAAGTTTTATCTAATCTAATCTAATAACTTTAATCTCAGCCAAACCGATTTACTCAGGAACAAATAAAACACTGAAAAAAGCCCAACAGTAACAATAATAAAAGTTATCAGAGTGACTTATATATCATGTTTAACCCGAGTAGTGAAAGAGCGCAGGGGGTTTGAAGACAATGAAGCCGGGAGTCCGCTGTTATTGACCCGGGTGGACGAGCGGGTGGACAGACGTCTCCGAAAACGTCGGAGCGCTTTTGCAAATATGCGATATCTTGATAAACCGAGCAGATATTTGAGGTTTACAGCTACATTCTCGCCTGGAAATATGTTAAAACTTTATTTTGTGACCCAGAAAGAGGAATAAGAATAATATTAAAACTTAGTAGCTGCCGCCATTGTTGGAAACTGGAATGGGCTGAGCCGCGCTATGAATTCTGGGAAATGGTGGGACACGAAGGACCTCCATCCTCCAAATCTGGTGAAAAGGAGGACGCGTTTGTTCGCCAGATTCGGAGGAGTCTACGAATTGGGACAGCCTTCATCGCGTTGCTGTGACGTAATCGGTCTACAGATGCACCCTGGGACGATGCAGCCGACGCTTTGGGACACAGCTTCTGTGTGTGTCTATGTAGAAACTGCAGATGGTCAGATCAACAGCAACAGTATTTTATCCGCCATTGTAGAAATTCACGTAACGTAAACAATAATATGTTGTCCATATTGACATGTCAGCAGCAAACTCAGTAAGGCTGTGATTATAAGCAATGTTTCAGCTGAAGTACCAGGGGTCCAAGAATGTGCCAAGAAAATATCCCCCATAGCATTACACCAGCAGCATGAGCTTATACTGGTACAAGGTGGGTTCATTCTTATACCAAGCTCTAACTGTACTAGACACTTTCTGACTCATGTCCCCACTTTTTAACTTTACACGGTTTTTTATATTTCTTTGGTTCCTCAAAGGTTCCAATAAAAAATATATGTAGAAGTTTGGTGTCTCCCATCGGGACTTGGGGACTTGTAGTCCATGCCATGCACAGATTTTCCTGTACACTATCCCTACCACATGGTTGTACCTCTCAGTGTACGCAGTCCCAACTTAAACCTTCTACTATGTGTTGGATAGTCTCCAGGCACCTTTGCATAGTCTGCAACTAGGCCTTTTCTAGCCACTAAGACCAGCTCATTAGTCCTGCTTACCTTCTGCAGGTTTTTGGCTGTGGCTGCCTTCTATTAAAGTCCTGCTGACCTTTTGTCCATGTAGTTGTTTTATAAATCTATTATTATGCCTCGTTGCAGCTCCATGTCTCTGCATCACCTTTGTAACCATTTGACTTCACATCCACTCTTCTCTGTAGATCTGAGTGAGGTAGATTAGTGAGTCAGTGTCATGCATGCAGCTTTATGCATGCACAGGAGGTGGCTTGCGTTCGCTCCACTGTGGAATCTGTCCTGTATCTGCTCCTAATGATAAGCTGGATTAAGAGGTTGAGGCCTGTGAAGAACACCTGATGGTAACTTTGGGAGTTGGCCTGCAGTGTTTTCTTCTACGTTCCCTTTGGGTTCCTGGTGAACATGATCAGCGTGCAGGAAACTGACTCGTAGGCTGTCCAGTTGCTGTCCCTAGTGTTACCGTCTCGTGTGCAGCTGTATCAACCAGTTACTGGTGTTTTGGCTCTCTGGTGTTATCTCCAGTACCGTTTATGAGCTGTGCTCATGTACTGACTCGTGTGCCTACTCACCTTGGTTCTAACATGTGTTGCGTATAACCTCTCTAACTGGAATAGTAGCATTTGATCAGTTTTATCAGTCGTTTTACATGCCTCAGCATTTTAAAATAGCATTAAACATGTTTTGTATTGCATCTCCTCTGCCCACAAACAAAACACGACAGATGGAACATGGTATTAATTAAGTCATGTTGAGTATTTTACCAAAATAAAATAAATGAGTTCTGAAGTTTTACACGGACAGGAGCAATGAATAACAACTACATATTAACACTGCAGCTAAAATGTGAATTTGGATTTAATTTACACAAAACAAACCACATTCTGCTGTTGCATGTTTATAGCACCATTTCCTGCAGAGGTGTGCCCATCACTGAGTCTGTTACACATTGGGCAGTTTTTATGTTGCACCAGTTTTATGGTATCATTTGATTGTCGTGGTTTCTATTACACGAAGCTTCTGGAGATGACTACTGGTTTGTAGTTGTGGTATATGAACAAAATAGGAATAATTTGAATGTCATTATTACGATATGTCAGTATGATTGACGTTTGAACAAAACATACTTCTCTGTGTGATGTTATGAGTATAAAGTGGCATCAACGTGACTTCCTCAAGTAAATTATAAAAACATAATTAAATGTATTAGTTGTAATTCACCACTGGGTTCTGGCACAGAGGATAAGTTGCCAGTTTAGACATTGTTATATGTATATTGCTATTATATACCATTAAACTGTTATTTCACATTCAGTGTGCAGGTAAAGTAATCAGACTACATTTAGCAGCTTCAGAAGTTGAGGTGCTGTGTTATTGATTACGATGGTTTGCAGGCAGACAGTAATCAATGGACCCTCCAACATTCACATCTTGGAAGTCCAATCATGAAAAACTGGAGCTGTCATTATTTCTCTTTCTGTGTTTCTGATTAACTCTCAGAACTTTATTAAAAGAAAACACACACACACAGATAAACTTTGCTTATAAGGGAAGTTGTTTTGTCGTGATTTTTGCTGAAATGTTCATTTCAGAAAAAAAGGATAAAGCACATTTAGAGTAGTGCAATTTTGCCTGTTAGCAAACAGCCTCCCAATTATCTTCCCTTTGATTGCTTGCCTCCATCAAGGTGAGCGATTAGACCACCGCTCCTGTGAAGCTCTGGAAGTCGTCCTGAAATCGCTGCACTTTGATTTCATCAATCTGCAGGCAGCCCAACTGGAAGAAAATGTGAGTTTTATGAGCAAAACTTATTTTGCTCATCTTCATCTTCCAGTTGCAATACAGTTTCATATTCAGGCCTTCCCTTGTATCAGATTAGAGGCTATTTTTTTCCTTCCAAAGAAACTTCATAACATTCCTGTCAAATTTGGGGCCTTGCTTTCTTTATTTTTTTCCCTCTGCTTTTTTTTTCTATTCCAGGGAGCATCGTCCTTGTTGGATATGATTTTGTACTATGAATCTACAACACATCTTGACATTTCTGACAACAGCAGTATGGGAACATCGAGTTGGAGGGCCCTCGCTCATTTGATAAAGCAGGTTGGCTGACGCAGTGGAATAGCAATCTTTTCATGTAGGCTATCTCCCAGGGATAATGTACATCCTGCAAAGTGAGTTTGTGGCACATTACCGGGACTGAAGATGCAGGGCAGAGCAAACCGGGTGAGAAGTTCTGCTATGAACATCAACACAAACGCTGGATTATCACAACTAGCATTAGCAGGCATAGCTCGTTAGCTCTGAGGGTTAAGTGACTGTTAGATTAATATCATCAGGGAGGGACAGAAGGAGAAATTTGACTTTGAGTCCACGTAAAGACCAAAGGACTGTCGAAGCTTCTTTGGTGCTGCTGCATTTTAACCCACGGCTTGGTAAGAGCTGTGGCACATGTTGTGGCAATAACAGTGGATCTCACTGACTATGGTAAATGTCACAACAGTATAAATATTTATAGTTTTGTGAAGTGTTAGAATTCAAATGAAATGAAGGCAAAAAACTGAAAATATGACGAGCACGGGAAGGAACAGTTCAATTCAGTTTTATTTACACAGTTTTATTTATATTGTAAGGTCGACCCTACAATAACACATACAGAGAAAAACCCAACAATCACATGACGCCCTATGAGCAAGCACTTTGGTGACAGTGGGAAGGAAAAACTCCCTTTTAACAGGAAGAAACCTCCGGCAGAACCAGGCTCAGGGAGGGGCGGGGCCATCTGCTGTGATTGGCTGGGGCGAGAGAAGGAAGACAGGATAAAGACCTGCTGTGGAAGGGTTAACATATCTCTGCATTAGCTTTGTTGTAAGTGTTTGGTTCATTTTGCTACAATTATGACTTAATAATTATTTATAGTTTCACTTTTAGTTTTAATATCAGGGCTTTCATCTCGGGGTCTGTGTGGGGACCAGCCTTGGTCCACTCTTTGTGAAGCCCTCCAGTGGTTTCAATGAACATTTATTGTTGCTTGTTCAGTTTTCCTTCCAATCAACTTTCCGTTAGCAGTTTTCCAAACAGCACTCAGTGAGCAGCCGGCCTTTTCAGCAATGACCTTTGGTGGTTTACCTTACAGAGGGTGTCAATTATCGTCTAGTGACAGGTCAGCAGGCTTCCCCATGATTGTGGTTGCGTGTACTGAACTAGACTCAAACTAGAAATGAAATTTCCTGATAAGTTGAGATTTTCATGAACTATAAATCATAATCACCAAAATGTAAAAAGTAAAAAATCATTTTCTATGTAATGAAAATGTTTAGCTTTTTGAATAACTTATGAAAATTTAACCTTTTCTCATTTTTGAGATCTACTTTGATAACCTTGGCCGAGACACCCATATCTGCCCCAACAGCTCTCCATATCCTCCAGCAGCATGGACCTAACCTCCCTGTCACTCAGGGTTGTTCTTTCTCCGGGTTTTTTCCCAGTGTTTGATGTCAGGGAGGACAGACAGGTCAGTCCACTGTTCGAGTGCGAGTCCTTAGAAGCACCTTCTCCACTTGTCTTTCCACAGGTCTGAGTGTTTGACAGCCGCTGGTGAAGCTCTTTCTTTCAATATTCATCCTCCCCTTCTCTTCTTTTCTACTCTTGGTCAGATCAGACATTCTGACGAGTCTTTTTTCTGCAGTTGTCTGTATTCACTCTGTCTGCACTGTGTGTGTGTTTCAGAGTGTGTGTCTCTACAGACTGGATGTCTGCAATGTGGCCTTGGTCGACTATCCTGTCCAGGCTCTGTCTAAAGCGCTACGGAGCAGCCAGCTCACAGTGCTGCACCTTCAGCATGTTCAGCTCAGCGGGATGCCGCTGTACACACTGGGTAAGACGTGTCCGTGTGCATCGCCCTGCACTCGCAGGCTGTTTTTTTGCAGCGATTTTTAAAAATGTACTTTTGAAATAGTGTCTGTGTATATAGCATTTGTGTGTGCATGGATTTAAAAATGTGGGTTTTTGTGCACGTTTATATGTGTGCATGCATGCGTGGGGGTTTGTGTCCTGGCTGCCAGAGCCTTTATAGACATGTGCAGTGGTGTGTAAAGTGACAGGTAAGAGATTAGGCCTTTAATCCAGGTCCAGACCTGCAGGGAGGGTCACAGGTCAAAATCTGGTCCTGCTGGCCACAGAACACACACTCGTGCACACACACACACACACACACACACAGTTTGTAGTCGTGTATTGTTAGATACATATTAGGACGTAATGGGATGTGCACACACAGCTATACATGTTTACAGCATACGAAGACCCACAAATGATTCAAACTTCAGTACATCTATCTGACATTCACTGATTTTGTGACCTCTCAACACTGTGGAAGGACAAGGAAAGGAGAGGCTTTAGGATGGTGACTAGGAAGGTTGCAGGACTTTATGTTCGTGACCTGTGCACAGACACACACACACACCTACAAACACACAATCACTGGGTGAGTATATAGCACAGAAATACACAAAAGGCTAACAGAACACCCAGGGTGGGTACACAGATGGACAGATATATAGCATCTCTCACACACACACACACACACACACACACACACACACACACACACACACAGTGTTACAAAGAAAGGAAGAGTTTGATTAAATAATAAGTGCAACGTGAGTAGTTATTAATAGCCTTAAGGAGGCAAACCAGACAGTGATGTAGCAGTAAATTTATCGCAGCGCCCAAAGTGCTCTATGGAAAACTAATTTTCTTGCTTTAAAGCCGCTTTAATTATAATCCCACAACAATCACAGGACGATGTGGTTCTTTGAATCCTGGTACATGAACTGGTGTAATAATAAATCCGTCTCTGTGTCCGACTGGGACACAAATATCAAAGACAGCATCTGATCTCCTCTCAGCTGGGAGCAGGCAAAGACCCAAATGGACACAGTGTGCCGCCCACTCCCAACTTGTTCCTCCAACATTTGCAGCTCCTTCCTGGATTTCTTTGATATTTTCAGGCTGCTAAAGATTCTGCTCCTCCCATGCTCATCCTCACCCCACTCCTGCCTCTGCTATTACCGAGGCCCACTGGCGCCCTCCTCCTCCTTCCCTCCCAGCAGGGGGTCCCAGCTGAGGATCATTGCCTTCGATTCGAGGGGCTTGTGATTGCGGGATTGGGTGCTAGCAGTGGAGTCGACCGGATCAATCCCACTGATACCACCATTTGGTTCCTACTGTGCCTGATGACAATGTTGGCATTCCACATGCAGCCCAACAGGCTTGATCAAATCTGCAGCATCGATCTGGATGGAAGGGCAGCGAGGACCTAGACAACACAGACACATGTACAGTACACATGACACAAATACACAGGGAACGCCCACAGCGCACACATAAATACAGAATATGTCTACAAAAACAGCGTCTCAGCTGCGATAAAGAAGTGAAAAGACTAGTAACGATGGTGTGCACAGTGATATTTGGAGCAGAGGGTCGCGGAGCTTCGCTGGTGCTTTGTTAGGTCTCCTGTGCTGAATACTCTGCTGTTAACAATGGCTTCAAGGAGAAACACTTCTTTGGTATAATTACTGAAAGAGATTTTCAGTAATTACACTTTGTGCTGTGCTCCTGTTTTCATGTTCAGTCAGTCCTACCCAGCTGGCCTGTGTTGGCACTCACAGGACAGACTAGTACAGTGGCACAAAGTTCATAACATTAGCTTCATTTGGTTAGGGCTCAGATTTCCTAGATTTGAGATGTATTTGGGCCATGATCCAGAACACCTCCCACCGTGAGCAAGAAGCAGGAGCTTTCGATAGCTGTGTGCGATACTGCATATTTCGGTATCGATCCGATACCAAGTAAACACGGGCCAGATCGCCGATACTGAAATCGATACCGATACTTTTCAATAAATAAGGTGGATGCTCATTGAATTGCTAAATCTCAATTAATTAAATTAATTTAAATAGTTAAAACCCAGGACATAATTAGCACAAAGTTTATAATTAAATAGAAAATGTTTTATTATCATTTTTTTTAGAAACATGTTAAATAAAAAGTGCCGCAAACCAGGAAACAAATGAAAACAAACAAGTACTGTTGAGAAACTATAACACTAAAATTACAATTAAAATCCTCAACAACAAACACAACAACTGGTGAAAATATAAATATAAGTAAACAACCCCCAAAGCGTCTAAGTCACGTGACGGCGCAGCATCTAAACACAAGAGGGGGGAGGAGCAAAGTGTGCCTGCGCTGACACAGGAGCGGCGAGTCCGGCGACCTGGCTGTTGGTCTTTGCTGAAGCACAGCACAGCAAACAAGAGCAGAACTGAAAGTAAAGAATCGACCAGGCTAGTATCGATCTGATACCGATGCTGACTTGGTATCAATAAAATCGATATTTGGATCGATCCGCCAGCACTAGTTTTAGATTCCACCCTCACCAATGGAGTAAATGGTAAATGGCCTGTATTTATATAGCACTTTACACAACCAGTCATCCACCCATTCACACACACATTCACACACTGGTGATGGCAGCTACATTGTAGCCACAGCCACCCTGGGGCGCACTGACAGAGGCGAGGCTGCCGGACACTGGCGCCACCGGGCCCTCTGACCACCACCAGTAGGCAACGGGGGAAGTGTCTCGCCCAAGGACACAACGACCGAGACTGTCCAAGCCGGGGCTCGAACCGGCAAACTGGGAGGATGGATAGCTCTGCTAACAAGGACATGATCTTCCCTTCACATCAGTAAACAGTGCACAAACGTGTCATTAACATCTTTTTTACACTCACATAGTTTCTTCAGGGATTATTAAAGTATTGTAATTCTGAAGTCTGTCATTGTGAGTTCCAACCCTAGCCCCGAAGAAAAAGGTTGTATTTTTGGAAAATATCAAATCAATTGATGTTTGTCTGATAATCTGCTGATTACCCAGACAAAACAATTTAAAAAAAATAAATAAACACCCAGCACGCCCCTGCGGGCGGTTTATCCTTCAAGCTCGGGTCCTCTACCAGAGGCCTGGGAGCTTGAGGGTCCTGCGCAGTATCTTAGCTGTTCCCAGGACTGCGCTCTTCTGGACAGAGATCTCCGATGTTGTTCCCGGGATCTGCTGGAGCCACTCGCCTAGCTTGGGAGTCACCGCACCTAGTGCTCCGATTACCACGGGGACCACCGTTACCTTCACCCTCCACATCCTCTCGAGCTCTTCTCTGAGCCCTTGGTATTTCTCCAGCTTCTCGTGTTCCTTCTTCCTGATATTGCTGTCATTTGAACCGCTACATCGATCACTACGGCCGTCTTCTTCTGTTTGTCTACCACCACTATGTCCGGTTGGTTAGCCACCACCATTTTGTCCGTCTGTATCTGGAAGTCCCACAGGATCTTAGCTCGGTCATTCTCCACCACCCTTGGGGGCATCTCCCATTTTGACCTCGGGACTTCCAGGTTATACTCGGCACAGATGTTCCTGTACACTATGCCGGCCACTTGGTTATGGCGTTCCATGTATGCCTTGCCTGCTAGCATCTTGCACCCTGCTGTTATGTGCTGGATTGTCTCTGGGGCATCTTTACACAGCCTGCACCTGGGGTCTTGCCTGGTGTGATAGACCCCAGCCTCTATGGATCTTGTGCTCAGAGCTTGTTCTTGTGCTGCCATGATTAGTGCCTCTGTGCTGTCTTTCAGTCCAGCTTTGTCCAGCCACTGGTAGAATTTCTGGATATCAGCCACCTCCTCTATCTGCCGGTGGTACATACCGTGCAGGGGCCTGTCCTTCCATGATGGTTCCTCGTCTCCCTCCTCTTTCTTGGGTTTCTGCTGCCTGAGGTATTCACTGAGCACTCGGTCAGTTGGGGCCATCTTCCCAATGTATTCTTGGATGTTCGTTGTCTCATCCTGGACTGTGGTGCTGACACTCACCAGTCCCCGGCCCCCTTCCTTCCGCTTAGCGTACAGCCTCAGGGTGCTGGACTTGGGGTGAAACCCTCCATGCATGGTCAGGAGCTTTCTTGTCTTTATGTCAGTGGCTTCTATCTCCTCCTTTGGCCAGCCTATTACCCCAGCAGGGTACCTGATCACGGGCAGGGCGTACGTGTTGATGGCCCGGATCTTGTTCTTACCATTCAGCTGACTCCTCAGGACTTGCCTGACCCTCTGCAGGTACTTGGTGGTTGCAGCTTTTCTAGCGGCCTCTTCATGGTTCCCATTTGCCTGCGGGATCCCCAGGTACTTGTAACTGTCCTCTATGTCTGCAATGTTGCCTTCTGGTAGTTCAATCCCCTCAGTTCTGACTACCTTCCCTCTCTTTGTTACCATCCGACTACACTTCTCCAGCCCGAACGACATTCCAATGTCATTGCTGTATAGCCTGGTAGTGTGGATCAGTGAATCAATGTCTCGTTCATTCTTGGCATACAGCTTGATGTCATCCATGTACAGGAGGTGGCTGACAACTGCTCCGTTCCGTAGTCTGTATCCGTAGCCAGTCTTGTTAATGATCTCACTGAGGGGGTTCAGGCCTATGCAGAACAGCAGTGGGGACAGAGCATCTCCTTGGTAGATCCCGCACCTGATGGTGACTTGTGCTATGGGCTTGGAGTTGGCCTCTAGTGTTGTACGCCACATCCCCATTGAGTTCCTGATGAAGGCTCTTAGGGTCCCATTGATCTTGTACAATTCTAGGCATTCCAGTATCCAGCTGTGGGGCATTGAGTCATAGGCCTTCTTGTAATCAATCCAGGCAGTGCACAGGTTGGTCAGTCTGGTCTTGCAGTCTCGGCTGATTGTTCTGTCTACCAGTAGCTGGTGTTTTGCGCCTCTGGTATTCTTGCCAATTCCTTTCTGTGTCCCGCTCATGTATTGACCCATGTGCCTGTTCATCTTAGCCGATATGATGCCTGACAGGAGCTTCCATGTAGTACTGAGGCAGGTTATTGGTCGGTAGTTGGAGGGGACCGGTCCCTTCTTGGGGTCCTTGGGGATCAGGACCGTCCGACCTTCGGTTAGCCATTCCGGGTGTCTCTCGTCAACTAGCAGCTGGTTCATTTGTGCTGCCAGACGCTCGTGGAGTGCAGTCAGCTTCTTTAGCCAGTAGGCGTGAACCATGTCGGGCCCTGGTGCTGTCCAACTCTTCATACTGGAGACCCTTTCTTGGATATCTGCCACTGTGATGGTAAATAAAAGATATATATCTATATATACATATATATAGATATATATATATGTACATATAGATAGATAGATAGCGAGAGACAGAGAGAGAGAGAGAGGATGCTGCTGTGTAGCATAGGCTCAAGGTTACGGTAATCGCTGAGGACTTAGAGTTCAGCGTATTAACCTGCAAGAATAACTGAAGTAATGTAAAGCCATGATGTAAAGCTTTGCATTTGCCAGCTTAGTTGTCCTATCATAACTTGTCCATTCCAGTTGGTGCACTGAAGACAAACCAGGCGCTGCGAGAGCTACACCTTGCTAATAACCTGTTGAACAGCTACCAGGATGCCCTTCATCTGAGAGACCTACTACGGTTCAACAATACTCTGCAGACACTGGAGCTCAGCAACAATGCTGTAGCAGATGCTGGTAAATGTTCATACATAAATCCTAGAACTACATGGTTCACAGTCTACTATGTAGATGTGTGGTGAGATGGGCCCTGAGTTATACAGTCATAAAACAGGTGAAGACAAACAAGGATAAGTCCATGGCTGAACCCTTACTGCTCATACATTACAGGGAGATGAAGTGTGCAAACATGCACAGACCAACTATTATTATTTCACTAATACAGACATGCGGATGTGTAAGGCACATAGCAACTTACATCAGAGTCACTACAACCAACACTCCCACCATACATCTGGAAGTGCCATTTAACTCCAGCACAGACAACAATGAAAGTTTGTCTGTGCCGTCTGCTAATAAACATATTTTACTGTTTGTTTTCCGAGGTTTGGAGGAGCTGTGTGACGGTCTGAGACGGCAGAAAGGAGGTCTCAAGGTCTTACTGCTGAGGAATAACCAGATTACTGTAAAAGGCATGGAGCATCTGGCTAAAACTCTGGTGAGGAACAAAGTGTTGGTTCTTTATGTGGAACAAAATCCAATAATGTGAAGAGTCAGCCAAAGGGTTGAATTAATACAGTGTCCGGTCATTTTGAGCCGTGTAAAGACATTAAGGACGACGGTGTTAGTGACAGTTAGCATTAGGGTTGCTAACTGTGGCTAGCAGAGGAAACACACGACTCTCAGAGCGTGTTTTAGGACCACTGAAGCTGTGGAGACATGTATGTGCCATCACTGCCACTGAAGCAAAGTGAAAACAGAAGAAACAGGTATGAACCAAACTCAGCGTACGCCTGTGCGGCGCACCAACATGGATAATATCATGAAAGAAGGCAAACTTACTCACAGGGGTCACCACAGTGTCCTGACACAATCCCAGAAGTGTGAAGCACTACTCAGTGTAAAACAGTTCGAGCATGTGAATAAACCACACCCAGGCCAATCCTACATGTGTGGCTGGATGTCTACAAGTCATCGCTTCTTCTAGGTCGACACACCCTGAGTTAATGTGTGAAATACTACATTAAAGAAGGCTTAGCAGCAGAGATTCAGACTAATCAGGAAAATGTTTGCTGAGTTCAGTCATTTTTATAGGCTTTTATTTTTGCAACAAGAATCTTTCTGGCACTTCCACTTTGGCTTAACTTTTTAGACCTGATGCTGTGTCCATCTTCTTATACAGTCTATGCATAAGTGATGTGTTTCATGTCAGCTGCTTGCCTCTGAGCGTCTGCACACACACCTATGATGTACTGATACTACACGTCTGCAGCATTTCATCTAGAAAAGCTACATTTACATTACACATCTATCATTCGGGTCCATGTTTGTCATGTGACGTCTCATCATTGCAGTGTTTCTTGTAAAATGTAACTGTGAACACTGAATAGTTCAGCACGCTTCAGCGACACCAGCACGACATGCTGTCCAATCACGTGTGAAGGCAAAAATGTTTATTCTTGTCTCACATGGCTCGCTGCCTGGCTTCTGACTGTCTCGATGCCATGAATTGTACAAATGGAACTAATGGCTCACTTTTAGGCAGCCGGCTGCACCCATGAAAGGCGACGACACAAACGTGCACACCGCCGACTGACACTCAGAGCAGGTCAGCATCAGGTTAAGGTGTTGAGGGTTAACATTCATGCAGGTTTGCAACTGCAGGTTTGTCATATCAAGTTTTTACCTTATTTTTAAGTTGTGATGATAAAACGACACCAGTCATACTGTCAGTAGAGGTCTGACAGCGTGCCTAATATGAATGTTGATCTCAAACCTGCGCTCACTGCCAGCTTTAGTAGTCATGCAGTGCATCTTTATGTTCTTTGGATCCTGCTTTTGTGCACATTTCCAAGATGAGAATATCACTTTGGTGGTGGAGATTAGACGATCCAACGTGGTTGTTAAGATTCGAGGGCGTTAATAATGAGTTCATTTTATGGGTTATACTTTTTAAGGAAACATCTTTTATGTTACTGACACTAGGCTTGTTTAGCATGTGGCTGAAATACAGTGAAACCTGTTGGCATCTGTCTGACGAGCGCTGCTAAACCAAGAGCCAGGACGGTGTTCTCTTGGAGAGCGGTCAGCAAAGACTCGACCCGAGCTTCATTTCCAGCTGATACTTGGTGCTTCCCTCTGTGTGGAGTTGTGGAACATGAGCCTGGAGAGATGAGTCCAACCTCCCAGCATCGTTGCACAGTCCTAATAACATGCATTCCTTCTGTGTGATTGGCAGCATAAACTGTACCCTCCTGTCATGTGAGTGGCGATTGTAAAAGTCAAAAGGCTGGAAATTAAAGGCCTCTCTCTCTGTCTCAGCACACACACACACTTCCCCAAAAGAAGGAACAGTTTGATTAAATAATAGATGTGTGCTAAGAAGGGCTGCTCATGCAGCCTGCCAGTCACAGGGATAAGTAGGTGTCCTTGCAGGCCGTAATGATGATAATTAGAGCCATAGCTGGTTGTGTCGAATATGATGATGAAGAGAGCTGTTATTAACCTTTCTGCTTGGTGTATCTGCGTTTTCTCTCTGTCCTCCGGGCTGGTTTAGTCCTTTGGAGGCCTGAGAGAGCGGGGGCAGACAAAACCTGCTCAACGTCAAATTGGACGGAAACTCTAAGCAGGGCTTTTCCGAGGTGGACGTGTCACCGAGAGCGCCAGCTTTGCCTGTTTCTGCTGCTTTTTTGTTTGAAGCCAGCACGGCATGTGTGAAAGCATACTGTGTTTTTGGTGGTTTCACACTCCTGCACCCCCCTCAGACTTCTCACTCCAACCCTCCCGTGGTTTACGTTTGACAGGTTTCAACCATGCTTGACTCTCACACACTCTCAACCATGCAGTTGCCTCTTTAATTGTCTGCTATTATCCCTCGTGCATATCCATTCAGGGAGGCTCTCCCTCCCTCTCCTCCTCCCCTCTTCACCGGAGAAGCTTCTCGCCACGCGTCGGATGCGGCGCTGCCTCCGTGTGCCGTGACTCAGTGAGGGAAAGGAAAAAAAAGGTGGGGTGTTGGGGGCTCTCGAGTGTGTTTGTTGTCACTGCGGTGCAAATTAACATAGAGGAAGACGCTCTCAGGGTCTGTCAGTTGCTTTCCTAGCTTCCTTTCCACCCCCGCGCTCCCTCTTTCTTCAGAGCAGTGACCAGAGGAGTTTAACAAGGGTGGTGAGGCGAGGGGGCAACCGAGGAGTGGGTGGCGCGTTCCTCTTCAAGCTGCTGGGCAACACGGGCCCCTTGTGCCCTCGACACCCCCACTTTGCTGCACCAGCTAATCAACCTTCAATGCTAATGTGGCTCTGGAGAGTAAAAACAGAAGTTCTGAAGATTAACACGAGAGGAAACATTTTGAAAAGGAAGAATAATCACTGTATAATCACAATGATAATTAAAACTTCTCACACTCACTTGCACAAAGGAACACACAGTGATTAACTGGTGGGTTAAGTAAGTCGTCTTGAACCCTGTGTTGCAGCCAGTGCTGAAGGTCCTGCAGGTCCTGGATTTGAGTGAGAATCTGTTGGGGAACGAGGGGATCCAGATCATCAGGGAACCTCTCATGGTCAACAACTCAGTGCTGCAGCTTGGCCTGGCCCAAGCCAGCATCACCTGTGAAGGTACACCATGTTAGTCTGTGTTCTGCATTTGTAATACAGCTCAAGTTCACTTGTCACGAGATAAAGTGTAGAAAAACATAAGGCTCATGTACAGTCCTGCGTCACGTTGGGTTACTGCACGCAGCATCAGTCAGAAGTAGCTTCTTTGTACAGTAACATTAGCCTTAGGGTCGGGTCCAGATTTGGTGCTGCTGTCTTATTCTTTTTTCCATCGTCTGGGCCTCATATCATCTTTCTAACAAGAGATATTAACAATATTTTAACCACTGAAAAACGCATCTAAGCTCTGCTAGGAAAAAATGAAAAATCAAACAGTTACTTTCACACCTCAGTCTAAATCCAGAAGCTTGTTTCTGCTCACGAAACACTTTGTGACCCACTTTGAGCATCAGTATAATGGGATGTAGTTCACTAGCTGGGCCCACGTCCTCATTTTAGGTTTGACAGTGTTTTAGTAGGTGATTACGAAAGATGGCTATAGAAGGAACCAGCTAGAACAGGGGTGGGCAACTCCAGGCCTCGAGGGCCGGTGTCCCTGCAGGTTTTAGATGTGTCCTTGAACCAGCACAGCTGATTTAAATGGCTAGATTAGCTCCTCAACATGTCTTGCAGTTCTCCAGAGGCCTGGTAACGAACTAATCATGTGATTCAGGTGTGTTGACCCAAGGTGAGATCTGAAACCTGAAGGACACCGGCCCTCGAGGCCTGAAATTGCCCACCCCTGAGCTAGAAGGATTCTCTGCTGCTTTAGCCATGATGGATGGACCGAACTGGCAACTCAGGGGTAAGAAGCTTGTTGCTGCGATTTGCACATGGGCAATATAGCAAGAGCCTGACACCACTTTGCTAGAAGGGTTTGCTGCTGCTTGCAATGATAGAAGCGAAGAAACTGGCAGTTCGGTAGTAGGGAAGCTAGATGCTGCATGCAAATGGGGGATGAAGGAAAACCTGGCATCCCAGTGCCTTTTTATTTATTTGTCTATGCAGACAACGCCAACCCGATGGTAGAAAAGCTGCTGCTGCTTTCGCAAATGAGGGATAAAGGAAACTGGCAACCCGGTGCCGACATTTGCTAAGGAGTTTAGCCGAGGAGGGAAGAGGCTGGGAACCTGACAACTCGGTGTTGAGGTTTGCTGCAGAATTTTGCGAAGGAGGGTTGGGTGGCTGAGAGGCTGACAACCCGGTGCCGATGTTTGCCGCAGAGTTTAGCAGAGGAGGGATGAGTGGCTGAGAGCCTGTCAACTCAGTGCCGACACTTGCTAAGGAGTTTAGCGGATGAGAGGTTGGGAACCTGGCAACCGGGTGCCGACGTTTGCTGCGGAGTTTGTTTGTTTTTTTATGTGTGTGTCATCTTTTCTGAGAAACTGGCAGTTTGGTGGTAGGGAGCTTGCTGCTGCGTTTGCGAATGGGAAGAACTGGGCATCCCAGTGCCAACTTGCGTAAGCATTTAGCGAAAGGAGGGATTGATACATCACGACGATGGAGAACAGTAGAGTATGGAGCTAGTGACAGATTTCCGGCTTGCATTAAAGGGTGTTAGTAGGAAGGAGAACAGAGCTGTGCTTCCCCCTGCTACCTGGCTTTGTTTGGAAGCGTGGGTTCAGCGCTGCCGGCTAAGTCGCCCAGCCTGTGACCCGTTTCGGAGCAACGTGAGAGGAGCTGTGAGTTCTGCTGACAGGCGGCCGGAGTTGCTTCATGACTGGATTTAGCGGAGATAAACCGACTGGATGGATGGATGTAGCAGACCGTATGTTGGGTGGCGAGAAAACTGCTAGGAGGTCGTCAGCATTTGGTTTTTTGGAAGCTCCGCCATGACGTTCGGTGTGTTTCTGGGATGGATGCAGAGCTTGGGTAGTTGTTCGTCTGACGCGCTGACGGACTTGAGGGCGATTGTAGCGAAGGGTGAGTAAAATTACGTTACTCCTGAGAGATGAGCTGTGTCGAAAGGTATTCGACGACCCTGTTTGCACATAAACGAGAATGAACAGTTTGCAGAACTGGGGGGAACCTATATAGATGACAACCGGAAGGAGCGTGTTTGGAGGCGTGGTCACGCTACATAATCTCCAATACATAATAGTTTCAGTGATGCAAAGGAAACCTTGGCCTCTTGGTTGTTGCTGTCTGGTGCTCAGGCATTAGAGCAGATCATCCAATAATCAGAGGGTTGGTGGTTGGATCCCTGCCTTGCTCTGTGATGTATCCATCAGACAGAGAATGAACATGAGTGAAACTTGGATTGAAAGCACTCAGGTGTAGAAAAAAGTCTTGTGTGATGGGGGGAGTGAGCCATGTTGTATAAAGTGCTTTGAGTAGAAAAGTACTTTATAGGGATCAGTCCATGTACCATTTAATTACATCAGGATTGATGTAATTAAATACCCTGGCAGCAAGGCATTAAATATTGTTCCAGTTCCATCAGATCCTGTATGAAAAACATGCTCTGGTATCCAGAGCCATGATGTTTTTGGTTAGCTGTTGAATCTTCAAATTATTTTCCCATATGGATGAACTTTGTGGCACTAGCTAAAGATCATATGCTAAGATCATGTTATAACTTGTTTTTATCCCATGAGCCTTTAAAGGACCCAAGTTTACTTTTTCAGGTATCCTCCTGTGCAGGGGTGTCCAACTCCATGCCTCGAGGGCCGGTGTTCTGCAGGATTTAGATGCGTCCTTGATCCATCACAGCTGATTTAAATGGCTAAATGACCTCCTCAACATGTCCTGTAGTTCTCCAGAGGCCTGGTAATGAACTAGTCAAGTGATTCAGGTGTGCTGACCCAGGGTGAGATCTGAAACCTGGAGGCCTTGAGTTGGACACCCCTGCTCCAGTGAATTATCAGATTAACACTGATATATCCCATCATACTGATGCTCAGGTTTCCTGTTTAAGTCTGCTCTAACATCATGTCTTCTTCCCCTTCACCCCCAACCTTCCTGAGGGTTTTTCTCTACATCAATATATATTTAAAAACTGAATTGAAAATAATATGAGATAAAGTAATGTTATCTTTACAGAGGGATTATTTTGGGTTTGCATCTTGTATCTTCCTGATATCCCGTTTTTTGTGGTGGAGGTGCTGTGGCGCTTGCTGAGTTCCTTGCTGAGAGTCTTCAGATTCAGAGGCTGGACCTCCGTCACAATGAGGTGAAAGTGGGAGGCCTGATGGCCCTGAGTCTGGCCTTGAAAATCAACCGTTCTCTTTGTAGTCTACATGTGGACCACATACCCCAACAGCAGCAGGTAGGTGCAACTTGAACTGCATCTTCTCTGTGTGAGTGCTTGGTGTTAGATACTGATTACTCGTGTTTACATTAGCAAAATGATGGCAAAATATGATCTAAACTTTCAGACTCAACAGAACTGAACTTGAATTTAGTCTTGACAGCTTTGTACTATTACAGTATGTATTCAGACATTTGGTTGTTTGCTTCATTTCAGTTTTTGTTACACCTGAAAAAGATTTTTAAAATCCAACATCATCTGTTCAGTTTCACTCATGGTGAAGCCACCTCGCCCATTTCAGAGGTTTGACTATACCAGGGGTCGGCAACCCGCGGCTCCGGAGCCGCATGCGGCTCTTTAGTCCTTATAGTGCGGCTCCGCGTGGTTTGGGAAAATAAATTATAAGTATTTAGCTGAAGTGTAATTTATTTATGTTAGTTCTTTTTTAACTTGTAGTTCTAAATTGGAAGATTATTGTGATATTGAAATATAAAAATAAAATTATATTAAATTATTTTTCCTTTGCTCAAAATAAGTGTCACACTCGTGGAAGCCGGTGTAGCCGCCGAAACGCCGTGCATTTATCGAGGCCAGTTATGGATCTTCGGATCCACATTATGTCAGCAGCTCCACCGTGAACTATGTTAAAAACAAACACCGCTCACGCCTCACAGACGACAGCTTACAGTCCTGCATAAAGATGAATGTACAGCCCCGATTTGAAGACGCTGTGCGCAGAGGTTCGGGAGCAGAAGTCCCATTGTAAATATATCACGGCAGACCCGACGATGTTTGCATGAACACGCTTTTCACACATGGTTGCTGTACACATACAGCCGGCGTCCGCCTCCCCTGCAGCGGCGCTGCAGACCACGCCCCGCCACACACCTTAACCTGGTAAAATACATATTTAGGCAGAATTTTGCAAATATCTCTTTTTCATTTTGTAGCAGCATAGAGCTTTTTTCCAATTATTTTTTAAAAGTCAGGTCAAGGCTCCAAAAGCTCAAAGGCGATATAACAGTTTGTGTTTGCTGGATCATTGTAGTTCAGCTTTCCTTTGTTATGTTTCTTTAAGAGCTCAAAATGTGTTCATTACATAAATAAAATGTAATTTTCTCTGTAGCACTTCATGGATTTCATAAGCAACACACTGTAGTTGTTCACACAAAGCATAAAGGTAAAAAACAATATACACAGTGTTATCTTCATTTTAGATGTCAACAAGTATTTGCGGCTCCCAGTGTTTTCTTTTGCGTGGGAACTGGGTCCAAATGGCTCTTTGGTGTTAAAGGTTGCAGACCCCTGGACTATACAGTACTTGGCTAATAACTTGGCTCTAGTGTGAGTGGAAGTGTATGGTGTCGGTAGAAGAACTGTAAAATCTATGCAACCCTTAACTGTCCAGTGGTCCAAATTGGAGTCTTGGCCCGGCCAATTCTAGCCCCTGGGCCTCATATTTGACACCCGTTATGTAAAGCCTGTAACGTAGCCAGCATATATGCCTGTGTGACATGTAGCAGGGCTTCAGTGGGGTGCAGTGAACCCTGATAAACAGGAGTGCTGTTGATCTAGAATGAAAGGCTCCATGTCTGTTTGTCCCACTCAGGCTGCGGTTACAGATTTGTCTCTCTGAGCCACAAGTCTCTCATTTATGTCTCGGTTCATGTGTGACTTTTGTTTTCGTGTGGGTGTGGGTGTGCGCGCCGCTCTCTTCACCTTCCCTGGTTTCAGAGGCCTGAGGAAAACGATGCCATAACTTTAATACACGCCCCTGCTGGATTCACAAAATAATTACCCACACTTGCCATCTGTTTGTCATGATTTTATCTCTGCTAACTTATTTGCATATTAAAGCATTAATTAAAATCTCTGAGGAAAGCAACGCTTACTTTAAAACGAACTCTGAAGGCGATCCGTGCACGGCTTCCAGAGATGTTTTATTTTTGTTTGCATTGTTTGTTTGTTGCTTTGGTGGGGTTGTTTGTTGTTTACACAGTTTAGTCTGATGTTTATTAACTGTGTCCTCTGGCTAAAGTCAACCGGCAGGATGTGCCAGATTCTGGAGAAGAGCCACGACGTTTCTGTGAATGTGTGTCATTAAATCTGGGATTTCTTCATCTTTTTTTCTCTCTTTCTTTGCACCCGAACCTGCACGCTGCCGGATCTATTTCCATGCTCCTCTAAGCTGCCGAGAGATGTGATTAGCATTTCCACCATCGCTCGACGTTAGTGTGGCGGGACATTTTGGGGGAATTGTAATAAGGGAATTTTTAAGCTCTGTTCTGTGGTTTTTAGAGCCACACAGCTGGGATTTGTCTTGGCTTGGCATATCCAGGTGGGAGGAGTGACGATTGTATTAAAAAGCAAATCTTTCCATCAGAAAACAGCGGGCGGCCAGATCAAGTGTTCTCGCTCAGTCACATTCCCCGGGTCGCCGAGGAATATGTGAAAATTTCATTCTTCTAAAGGAAAATAAGTGTGGGCATGAACGTGAGCGAGTGACAGAGGGGGCTGTGGCAGCGCCGTGTATTTGTCACAGTCACTGATATGGACTGTGTGTTCATACATGTGTCTCTTGTATGTGTGAGGTTTTATGGCGATGTGGGGGGTGATTGAAGATGCGCATATTTAAAAGGCGAGAGAGAGAGAGGGGAGGAAATCTGGGGCCTCTTGTCTTTGTTTACAAGAGTCTGATTTTTCATGTCTGTTGCCACACTGCTCCATTTGATCAGTGGCCTGTTTACTGTTAATTATTAATTATTTACCCACTTGAAATATTCATGCACCCTGGCCCTGGTGGAAAGCAGCTTTTTTCCAAGGGGCAAGTTATCTCTGTAGCCACTACAAGGTGGAGCTGTTTATACACCCTTATCAGGAGACTGTGTAACCCAGCTAATGAACTAAACTTCCCTGCCCAACTCTCCCTGAACGTGGGCTTGGACGACGGAGCCTCGCAGCATGTTTACCTGTTTGATGCTTAAATATTTGGCTTTGGATTTGGCCAGCGTGTGCATCCCGTCAGCTGTTCTCCAGCAGAGCAGCTGCGCGATAACGCTGGAGATGGTGCTCTGCTGAATGTTGTGTGTCAGCAAGGTGTAGCTATTGTCTCACTGAGTCATAATTACAAGTGGTGTGTGCGTGCAGGACACTGCTTCCTATGACCTGCAGCACTGTGACCCCAGCCAATCAAAGGGAACCTCTTCCTATATAAAAGTGGCATTCAAATCGCATGGCCCTCATTTCCTTAGAGGTGAAAACTGTACTGATGTTTGAGCCTCGGAGCATCTCAGACACTCTGATTATTCAGTAAAGTCTTTGTCACTACCAGAAGCTCTCAGAGAGTCAGAGAACGACTTTAACATCTGCACATGAGACAGCTCATGAACGCTGGAGGACCCAGACCACGTCTAAGGATCCTGCTGGACTCGGAGCTGAAGCTGCGGTGCATCGTGCCCAGGAATCAAACAGCACGCCTCTGAAACTGTTTCTGTCCAATCTGCTGCAGATGTTTCAGTGTTGACAAAGAAAACCTGCAGCCTCATGTAACAAGAACCATCTGATCCAGTGTGACTCTGGTTTACATACTGGTACATGACAGACTACTGCATTACGCTCAGCTTTGTGTTTGGTACAGCTAGCAATAGTCAGTTAGGAGGTGACGACTCTCACACAGTCTCTGTAACATCTCATCAACAAACATGGTGTAAACTTGGCATTATTCTCATGTTTCACTAACACTACAGGTAATAAGTGTTAAAAGGGAGTTTTTCCTTCCCACTGTCACCAACGTGCTGCTCACAGGGGTTCACATGATTGTTGGGTTTTCTCTGTGTTTTTTTACCTTCCAACATAAAACATCTCGAGGCAAAATAAAAACGACGATCACGTCTGATAAATGACCGTGAAAAGATCAGCTCTGACTGTACCCAACAATGCTGACTGTTCACACCTCGGTTTAGCTTAGCGACTGCCTTTGGATCACTTTGCTGTGAATGTGAGAGCGACGAGAGTGACATCTGAGAAAAGATGCTTGTGCCTGCTAGGATCTGTGCAGAGACTGCTGTGAGAAATGAACTGCACAGGGGGGCATCATCTGAAGGAGCGTGGATTCTTATTTGGAGAAGAGCGTGAGACAAAAAGGTCTCTGGGTATGTGTTTGGGCCCCTTCCTGTCACGGTCAGTCCCAGGAGGGTAGCTAGGTGACGGGACAGCCTGACCATGCATGTAGTCAGCACTCAGGTTTGAGCTCACATCATGATGACACTGCTGCTCTGGGGAATAAAGTGCGTAGGCAGACAACAGCAACCAGGCAGAACAAGCCTCCCAGCAATGCCTCACAGGGCAGCGAGGAATGGCTTAGAGTAGCTGGAGGGAGCAGGGTTCACTGCTCCCAGATCAGCCTGGTACCTGTACGAACACACGGAACAAAACTGTGAGTGTCTTTATTGTCCTTATCTTATCTTAGACCCACTGTCAAAACAGCAAAGCACCAATATTATACAAATCTGTCAAAACTTGTTTAAACCTCAAAGTTATTTTGTTATTTTTCAGGCAACTGTGAGAAAAAACAAATGTAACGACTAAAACTCGTTTTTCTGTCATTTGGCTAAAATAATGACCATAATGAACATTTATGGTTAACAACTACAATTATATATTTACATTAAAAATGTAATTGTCATTAAAGAGCACAGAAATAAGAAATAATAATAATTCTTTTCAGAAGATTGTTGGTAAAAACCAATATTGTTCATGTAGGGCCGCTGGATTTGTTCAGCACTTATATATGTGTGAAATGAATGTTTGGTCATTAGCAGGTAATCATATCGTATATGTGAATGCTGGCTGGTTTCATTTCAGCGTGTTTAAACTCCAGTTTTGTCCTCACTAACATGCAGCAGCCGACATTTCTCTCATGATACCTCTGAAAGGGACAAAGCTGGATGAGTCTCTCCAGCAGACGAGGGGGGGTTGCTGAGGGGTAGAGGGGGTAATCCCCAGTCTCTCTGCAAACACAACAACAACTGCAACAACACACTCCTTGCTGCACTCATGATGTATTTTCAGGCAAAAACAGGCATATTTGCCAGCTGTGTAATTTACTGCGGCTCTCATTTGCATATTAAAGCCTTAATTAGCCCCTCTGAGCGTGTGTGTGTGTGTGTGTGTGTGTGTGTGTGTGTGTGTGTGTGCGTGTGTGTGTGTGTGCGTGTGTGTGTGTGCGTGTGTGTGTGTGTGTGTGTGCGCGCGCGTGTGTGTGTGGCTGTGGTTGGGGGTGCAGCAGAATCACTTAGATGTGTAGTTAGAGGGGGTGTACACCATTTTGAATCGGTCTGGATCGGGGCCAGAGGGGAGAGGAGCGACTTCCTGTCCCGGCCCGGCAGGGTGTGACGAGAGAGGAACGTGAAGCTCTCTGATGAATAGGACTCGACACATCTCCTCGTCCTTTTTAATCACCTCCAAACCACAAGGTGTGACCTGTGACATCACCCAAAGAGGGGATATCTTTTCCTTTCTCACAGAGTGGAGGCTGGGTACATGTTCATATTCTCTCTTCACATTTATACAGTCCCATGTCTCTCTCTATGTACCTATGAGCAGAGATGGGCAGTAAGGTGGGCGACCGTGGCTCAGGGGGTTGGGAAGCGTATCTGTAACCGGAAGGTCGCCGTTTCGATCCCCGGGCTCTCTGTCCTGGTCGTTGTGTCCTTGGGCAAGACACTTTACCCTACTGGTGTTGGCCAGAGGGGCCGATGGCGCGATATGGCAGCCTCGCTTCTGTCAGTCTGCCCCAGGGCAGCTGTGGCTACAACTGTAGCTGCCTCCACCAGTGTGTGAATGTGAGAGTGAATGAATAGTGGCATTGTAAAGCGCTTTGGGTGCCTTGAAAAGCGCTATATAAATGCAATCCATTATTATTATAATCTGATTACTTTTTTCTAGTAACGAGTAAAGTAAGGGATTACTATTGCAAAAACGGTAATTAGATTACCGTTACTTTCCCGTAGGAACGCTGCATTACTGCGTTACTAAAACCGTGATTTCTTTGCGAGAATGTCTCATGACAGTGACGTAAGCGAGTGCGACGTTCGTGACAACAGCTGTGTGCAGATCAACAATGGATCATATATCGAGTGCAGAGAGAGTATGAGCGTGCAGCGTTTAAAGCGTGGAAGTACTGACCTTACTTTGAGTTTGATTCCATAAAAAGTGACAAAAACATTAGTGTCCGCTGTGCGTGGGAAGAAAACTTCTTTTTACAGCAAAAAACCCCTAAACTTCCAACAAGCACCGAGTAGCTACGACGTAATGGGAAACTCACAGAGAAACTCGCAGATTCTTCCACTGACCGCGGCACACCTGCACCAGGGTAAACCTCCGCCTGCCCCACTCCTGCTTTACAGGTGAAAATAGAGCAACAGGACCGCTGAGTCTTTGACTTTATTTATTTTCTGCTGTGTTTTACTTGCATCTATTTAAAACAGTGAGTGTAAACACACACAAAAAAATTATTTTATGTGCTGGAATGTGCAGAAAATAGGTTTAAATGTTAAACTCATTTCTTCCAGTCAGTGAATGTTGCAGATAATAAAATGTTTGCTTGATGCATAAAGTTAAAAGATTAAAACTAATAAAACAAGTTAAAAAAAGAGACTTTTCCATTTGATTACATTTTGTATGATGGATTATGCAGAAAAAGTAGAATTGGGCTGAAAGATCTGTCGCTTTATCACCTCTTCAGGTTGTAAATCGTGTTTTTAAAAAGTAACTAAGTAACTAAGTAATTATTTCCTTGAAAAAATAAGTAATCAGTAAAGTAACGCGATTACTTTTTGGGGGAAGTAATCAGTAATTAGTTACTGATTACTTTTTTCAAGTAACTTGACCAACACTGCCTATAAGTAATATATGACACACCATGGGAGAGAGCCAGAGTTTAATCATGCTAATGATTAAGTACAGTAGTGGAATGAAGAGATGATTGAAGAAGTAGCACTCGGTGCATCATGGGAACCCCGAGCAGCTTGAATCTATCGTAGCATAACTTCAGGATGGGTCGAGGTCACCTGACCCAGCTCTAACTATATGCTTTATTCAAAAGTCCAGCTTTAAACTAAATCTTAGAAGCAGAGAGTGTCTGTCTTCTAAACCCAAACTGGGAGCAATAACAGAGTTTCCACACCAGAGGGGCCAAAGGCTCCACCTCCCATTCTACTTTTGAAACTCTGGGAAGTACAAGTGAGCAGTAAGTCGACCTGCAGTCTGAAAGTGCAACGCTCGGTTAGCTTCTCTACTGAAGTACTATGACCTGATTATTCAAGATTTTGTCAGTCAGGATTTTACAGTCATTTCTGAATCTAACATAAAGCCAGTGAAGAAAAGCTAATGTGGGAGAAGCGTCGTCTTCGCTTTCTGTATTTTTACTCGTTCCTGTCAGAGCTGTCGCTGAAGCATTCTGGTTTAACTGAAGGCTTTTCAGGGAGCTTTTAGACCAAACAGATAATAATGAACTGCAGTGGTCCAGCCTAGAAGTAATACATTTAATTTAATTTAATTTTAAGCCTCACTTTGAGACAGGATGTTTCCAATTTTAGGGATACTGTGCAAATGAATCCTACGTGAAAGCTTCACTCTCCTCTGTCTTTGCAGCCGAAGGATACATCGGAAATGACTCACAGTGTTACTGGAGTAACGCCATCTAAAGTACATATTTGGTTAGACACAGTGTCTCCACAGTTTGTAAGACCAAGAGCAATTTGAATTTAGAAGTGGTAACCAGAGGTCATCCAGACCTTTCACACATAGTTTAACTAATCGGCCTGTATATCAATGAATTGCTCGTAATATTGAGACGCACGTGTAATGTAAACTGTACTGGTCCCAGCACAAAGCCATGTTGAACTCCACGACCTTTGTGTGTGAGGATCACTGCAGTGCAGTTACTTTGATAACAGCAGCGTGTTTGAAATATTATGGTCAACAGTACCAAATGCTGCAGCTGCACAAAGCTCTTCAAGGTTTACATCCACCTGGTAGTTTGGTGACATTAAGTCAGATCATTTTTGTTTTTCTCTCGTTCCAGCCGTATCCCAAAGCAGTGAAACATTAGGTTCATTTTCTGCACCACAAACACAGCAGGCCTGTTTTTTCTGATTATAAATATGTGCTGATGTATCTTCAGCAGACTGACGTCACAGGTCATCTGAGTTTCTGTTGTTACGGTGCAGCCACACAGTTTTACAGAATGTGTGCCAACACCAACTGTATGTCAGTAAAAGAGCAGTTAGTGCTGTTAGACATAAGACCAAAAGCTTTACTATAATTACTGGCCTCACAGGGAATAGAAAGGTTGTCCTCACTGGGATTAATCCTTCCTGCAACTTCTCTTATCCAAACTTTAGTCACTTTCACAGCTTTTGTTGACACACACCAGTCAATGCAATTCTACATTTGGGGTCGTTTTATACGGAGGAGGCTTTTCTCAGTGGTCATAGCCCAGTAGGTCTACATTCCCCATTCAGACATGTAAGATGCTCGCTCAAACAACTTGGCATAATGACCAAAACATTGGAAGTTCTGCAATTGATATGTATGCATATGTATATAAACTCTGCATAAGTGGGGGTATCGGATCGGATCGCCTTTCAACGGGCATGTCCTGAGGCGCCACGCTCAAACAGTCACCCATCAGCAGCTGGCAGCCTCTCATCTGACTACCATGAAGCCCCATGCGTGTCTATCTCTCTAGCTCCCTTCATCCACAAGCCACATCCCTTTCACTTTTGGATGGTGGGCTGACTGCAGAAATTGCCCCTGTCCACCATGCGCACTGAATATTTAACTATGAATACGAAATATTCTGGCAAGACTTCAACCACCTTCAAAAGTGAGAGGCCCTCTAACTCTCACAGCATACACACACTGTCCCAAAATCCCCTCCTTTTCCCTCTCATGAATCGATCATCCCGTGCCTGTATGGAGGGGATGTCGGGAGAGGAAGTGGTGAATGATCTTCTCCGGTTGGGCACCAAAGTCAGCGAATGAAGGCGAAATTCCAGACGCTGAGGCTCTGTGGATGATAAGGTGGGACTCCTCCGATACAGCGCGGGGCTCCGGTGGAAAGAGGAGACTGACAGAGTGAGGGAAAACATAATGGCTGAGGAGTTCTGCTTTGGCTGTTTGCCGCCTTTTGCTTTTCTTTCCCTTCCACACGTCATCCCTACCAGACACGTTTCCCTTGTGCTTCACCTTAGTCCATGCCGCGGATCGAGCCCGACCTGCGCTGGTCTTTATCGCGTTCTCTCCAAGCCAATCAGCAGGGACCAGTGTTGATGATCAGATTTCAGCTGGTTAGCATTTTGCCCACAACTGCGCTGCTTGATATGGAAGTAAACAGAGGCCCTGAATGGGCTGTAAGACGTTTGACTGCTTCGTGGTGTATTGTACGGTCAGCAGTCATTATCTGCAGAGAGCAAGAGGTAAAAGTCTTTGAAGAGCTGATGCTGAGGAAGAGGAGAGGCAAATGTGTGTAAACTCTCATGTTCCAAAGTGAAATGAGAGCTGCTACTTCTAAATTTATCTGACAGTTGATCCATGAATTAGTAACAGGGAGGTGACGGGGATCTGACGCTTTATATTACAACATGTTCTCATAGTTACACATTTGTAAGGCAGAGGGCCGATTACCTGTGACCTCCACCCCAGCGCTACCCTGGTTTATTATTTTAATACCACATAAGCACTGAAACAGGAGGAGAAGAAGTTTTCAGACGGCTCCAGCATCCCCTCCGTGTCCGTCTCTGAGCGACTCTACTGGAATATCATTAGCACAGCGGGAAACAGACCGTACAGAAACCGTGTCGCACAACGCGCAGTTCTAACGAAGTGGCGAACATGATGATTTTATCTGCTTTAATCACTGTTCTAGTCATGATGACCTATTACACACTCACCCACCACTGCTTTGGGTCCAGTAAAGCTGTCTGTGACTGGGCGTGTGCTCCCAGCACCTCTCATGGCTCCCAACCTTCAGCTCTCCAGTTGATGAACAGTTAGTGAGTAAAGCCAGATGAGGAAAAGATACCCTTGCTATGCTGAACTTACTGTGTGGTACAGGTGACCATTTAGGCAGTTACCAAGTTATAAGACTTGTAGTTACTGGCATTAGCGGCTGTGGGAGGCCTGCAGCAAGACAATTACCAGTAACTGGCATCCCACTGTGTCCACTATTGTTTCCCACTCCAAAAATAACCATAACTACTGCTGGCAACACTCACCTGTCAATATGTGGCCTGGTGCTGAAAACACACGAGACAGACCTGACTGTGCACAGAGGCGTGTGAACAACAGACTGATCCATTCATACACACTGACACTAAACACTTCATGCACAAGTCTTATCGTTCAGATCGTAACAGTCATAAACGCTGTGATTACAGCTCTGTGGCTCAGAAATAAAGTCCCGCCTCCACGGTGACACTGAAACCACGACCACAGGCCTGTTTGCCAGTTCGGTGTCACTGCTTGTGCTAGCACCCTGTCTTTCATGTCCTTCTTCCTCTATAGCTTAGCAACCTGCTCCACTGTCACTCTGCCACACTCCACCCAGCCCCCAGCCTTACCTCCACCCAAGTCTGGTCCAGACACCATGGAGGGTAGGTAATTGGATTTGTTGTCACCTCCACTGGCTGGCAGGTCTGGTCTGTCTGCTCAGCTTAGTGATGAAGACATCAGTGTGACAGGGACCCTGAGAGAGGATCAGCTGCTGTCCTGGAGACCACTAATAGAGCTGTGGTCATGCCACGGCCATGACGCTGGGTGCAAGTGCCCACTCCACAGCTTGTGTGTGTGTGCGTGCATGTGTGTTTGAAGGGAGGTTGCATGGTGAATAAAGATAAGGCAGCCTTATTAAAGCAGTCCCTCTCTCAGTGGGAGAGGTCAGAGAAACCCTCAAACACACTTCTGTGGTTGTGGGCGATGCTGGCACCAGACACCACAGTCCTGGCATTCCCTGTGATGCTACGCATCTTATTAAAGCACTGAGAGGAGGCTCGCCAAAGTCAGGGTTTGTACTTTAGGCTTCATTGCAGTTGTCCCCTAGTTCACCTTATCGGGGGTCCATCAGTTCAGCGTCCAGAAAAAATCGTTGACTGAACACTTCACTAGTTTACTTGAATGCGAAGCAAAGCTCCTTACAGACACTTGCACCTTTGAGAATATTCAGGCTTGGAAACATTTTCCTCTTGTAAAGATGTGTTTGGCTGTCTCCACTTAGTTACAGTGGAAAAATAAGAACGACTGATTTGTGCAGATATGGAACAGTGTGCATAGATAAAACTGAGTAAAACACGGCAACACAACGTGTTGGGTTTGTGGACCTGGACACCACCTCGGTGTTTGTGCAGCAGCATCATAGCAGCCACGCTGTGAGCGTGGCTGACCCACCACCTGTGCACTCATTATGTGACGGCAGTGGTGAGTTCACTGCCAGTGACAGCACTGATGATGTGACTGTAACCATGAAATAACTGCAACAGCTATATGTCACTACACTTTGAGTTATTATAATAATAATAACATTGTGGCGGAGGCGTGGCCCCGGGCGCAGCTGCAGGGGAGGAGTGGAGCGGAAGGCTCAACGGGGCGGCGCCGCGAGGCTGGTAAGAACAGCTGATATTGTTTATGGACTAATGATGGTCTCCTCCGCTGTGTTTATAGTGAGACGAGGAGGAGCGGCCAAGGGAGATCAGCTGGGCTCCAGCTGTCAGACGGTGCGACTGAGTCAGCTGTCAAACTACAAATATCAATAAACGTGGAAGTTGGCTATACCTGCCTGTGTGTGCGTGCGTCTGTGCTGGGTGTACTCTACAAGTGGTGCCGAAACCCAGGAGTGGGGTGGGGGAATGTCCGACACACAGGCAGGTATAGCCAACTTCCACGTTTATTGATATTTGTAGTTTGACAGCTGACTCAGTCGCACCGTCTGACAGCTGGAGCCCAGCTGATCTCCCTTGGCCGCTCCTCCTCGTCTCACTATAAACACAGCGGAGGAGACCATCATTAGTCCATAAACAATATCAGCTGTTCTTACCAGCCTCGCGGCGCCGCCCCGTTGAGCCTTCCGCTCCACTCCTCCCCTGCAGCTGCGCCCGGGGCCACGCCTCCGCCACAAACATATTCATATATTTTGGTTGAATTATTACATTTATTTATTCTTCCTTTTTTGAAACCATGACATAGTCTCGGGCACACTCAGGATCTGTGGCAGACAAACTGAACATTTAGCAGAATTGCCCAAAATCTCCTGTCTGATCATTTCTTAAAAATCTTTTCATTGACAGTAATGGACAGCACCGCAGTGGGGGATGCATGTCATTAGAGTAGATGTATTTCTGTAACTACGTTCACTCTGCGTACACCCTCAGAGCTCTGTTTTTTTGGTAACTGTGTTAAATCCTCACTGTGTCTGGATGCAGCTCGAAAGCAAGTTTGAAATTAGGGAAGCTGGAATCCGACTGAAGTCCTGACATTAATTAATGCTTCAGTTTGAAATGATTAATCTGTCTTCATTAACAGATATTACTGACGGCTTAAAAAGTCACCTGTCTCACCTGATTAGAAACAACAGCAGTAAAGGTGATGGAGAGGAGTTTGACCTTCACGTGCTTTAAATGCAGACATTGATAAGAAGACTTTTCCAGAGTTTAGGTGCTCGGTCGCCTCTAGTCTTTCGTCAGGGCCTTTGCACTAAGAGCAGCTGGTGAGAGGATCTGAGCGCTCTCTGTGCACGTTGAGAAGGTCTGTTAGGTAACTGTGCCCCAAGTTATTTAACATTTTAAAAGTATACAAAAGGACTTTTGTCTTATGTCCAAGCTCCCGGAGCTCACTTCTCTTTCCCTCACCCTCCACTGGCCTTCCAGCAGATGGCTCCGCCCCACCCTGATCCTGGCTCTGTTGGTGGCTTCTTCCTGTTAAATGGGAGTTTTTCCTTCCCCTCATCACCGAACACTGTCTGATTGTTGGGTTTCTTTCTAATATTGTAACATTTTTACCCTGAGTGTTTTTTATATATTTGTTATATTCACATGCTTATATTTTCAGAATTGTAAAACCTTATTGTGGATGTGAGAGACAAATGATGTGGATATTTTGTATCCACTTCATTGTGTAACATTTTATTCGATGGTATTTGATGGTTTGGGCCCCAGGAAGACTAGCAACCACTGTTGTGGAAGCTACTGGGCTTCCTTATAAATAAACAAATAAACAAAAACAGTATAAAGTGAAGTGACAGTTGTTTTGATATGGCGCTAAAAAAAGTTGAACACTGAGGTTATGAGGGGTTAACAGATGAAACTGCAGAAGCACGGGACTGAACGTTGTGCAGTAAAAGATTTGTCCTTTCAGTCATTATGATATCGAACTTTTGTGTTCATTGTGACCAACACGTTTCATGGAAAGCTTTATGACGATGGCGTCGCCATAGATCCATCTGTTACATTAAAATGGGTTGAAATACACATTTATTTATTTATTTATCTTTTACCTGTAGCTGCTTACCAAGACATAAATTATCGTTTGTCTGGAAAAGTCTAGAAGACAAACAGAAAAGACGTCAGGACAGGAATAAAAGGATCTGAGTGCCAGACGAGGAGCGAACGAGCGATGCTTGTGCCCTTAAGGACACAGTGAGTGCTGAGTGGTGTGTCATTATTTCTTATGTGCTGCATGTATTACTTTAGTCTCTACTATAAATTTAAATATGATTAATAAATAGAAGACATTTTAGTAACTTTCATAAAGCTTATGAAATGCGACTGCATCCATTTAATGCCAGCACTGCTTTATGAGATGCTCTGTGTCCAAACAAGCAGGTAAAACTGCTGATGGCTGAAAATGATATATATGTAAATGTGTCGATATCATAGTAATTACTAAATACTAGCATTGTTGCTGTGTTACACTGGACTTTTATCTTTAGGTTACAGGAGAACCAGTGACTTAAAACAACTCCATTAATGAAGCGTGCAGACCAAAATGAGAGTGCGTGGATGGCTGTGGACGTGTGATGAACTGCAGGCGTCACCTTGCTTAAGATGAATCTTCATGATTCAACAATGAGACTGAAGTTAAACTCATTGCTGACCAGAACACAAAGAACACGTCTCACGTGTGCTCAAAACATTTAGGAAGTTTTTAGTCTTCATAAAAAGAAACATCCTGACAGTAAGTGTGGTGGGAGTGTGACGGTTGGAGATTTAATGACACTGTGAATTCTCCCCGATAGCAGAAAACGAGTCGTTCATAACTTTTAGCTCCACCAGAGCCCACTCGGTTAAATTAGGTCAACCTCTTAGCACCTAAAGTGTAATGTTTTACTCCTGTGTTATTAGTTTGCAGTTGGTTAGATCTGCTCAGTTTCTGCAAAACAATAACCAGGATCTGGTCATAATATCAGTTTTTGTTGTGTGACACCATTGTACATTAAGAAGCACATTTACTGGGAAATGTATGTAATGTAAGTATAATTCATTAAAATTGTTTTTTAAAAGGTTAAATAAAATGTTAATGATCTCACGTAGGCTTACCTGCAGACGCTGTTTATTATTTTTAACTCCTTTAGATAGACACTGTCGTCTTTCTATCGTCTCAGCTGAAACTGAGCAGCGGTACAGCCTCTTCCGCAGTGGGACGATCAGCGGTTTGTCCCCAGTTCCTCTGTCAACGTCAAAGTGTCCTTGAGCAAGTTGCTGAACCCCACACTGCCCTCATGGTCCCATCAGAGTGTGAGTGTGGTATTTAGGAAGCTCTCAGAGCCACACAACAAAGCCTTACATGAATGTGTGTAGCGTTCGTGTCGCATATTAGCCACGTCACGAAGCGCGCTGACGCGTTATTATGACACTGACCACACGTGTATGGAGGCACTTAAATGTAAAGGAAAACCAGTACAAAAGTGCTGTAGCACATAAGGACCAGTGGATCTGTCATTAGTACAGTGAGTTAGTGAGGAAATGTTTCCACTTTATCGCTTTACAATTGTACCTGACTGCTCCTGGGCTAGCTTACCCCAATCACTGTTCAACATGTCTCAGTACCACAGTAATGTGTGGTGTTCCCACTGTAGGGAGCATCAGGTGCTGAGCAGAGGGTGGAGGCCGCGGTGTCCCCTCTGTTACAGTCACTGTCTGATTATCTGTGTCAGACAGTTAAAGCTGAAGTGACCATCATCTGTGAGCTTCTGATGGCTGCATCATGAACGCTGCAGCATAAAACAGCATCAAGAAAAACGTCAAATCAACTACATCCAATTAGAAAATAAAAGTAAAAGCTGCAGCCTCTCACAGCCGAAACAGCCAGTTCTACCTGCGCTTATTTTCTTTTTCTTTTTTTTGTGGGGGGGGGGCTTGTAAAAGTGTGAAGATCAATTAAAAAGCGTTAAAGCATCAGTGGCTTAGGAGAGCATGGCCGGGGGTCTCTGTGGTGGTCTCTTCAGATAATCAGCAGCCCAGGGCTCTCCATAATCACACGGAGGAGTGTTAGCTTTCACACACGGCTGCTAAAGAGAGGGATTAGAAAGTCACACAGCCTGATAAATACAGGGTAGGATGGAGAGAGCGCGGAGGGAAGCAAAGGGGAGGGAGATGGACATACTAGTAGGTGGGGCAATTTAATGGGCCCATTATAGTCACTGCACTGGGCACGATGTGTGCAGACAGTGACGCTGACACAGCTCCGTACCATTCACACCAGTACTCCTCTCTCTATCCGCACTGGTGCAGCAAGACAGGAAGTCCAGACCCGAAGCAGAGATCTGTATGTAAGTGACACAGTGTCGTTTAAATGGCACTGCCACAACTGTACACGTGTCTCGCCACCGCACACAGCTGAAATAACGCCAAGCTGCTTCCAACATGTGTGACATCACGTCTGCCTTCAGGTGCCTTTGCAAAGACAATGGGAGCGAAAGACCAGAGAGTCGCTGCTGTGTGTCACCGAGTTAAGAATGAACACATTTAAAATGTGAAAGTTTCAGAATCAAACAGAGTGAGTCCAGGGAAGGCTGCGCATGCTGCTAACACCTGCGTCACAGCTAAATAATGAAGCCCTCTAAAATCACCAACAAACGTTCCTCAGAGACATTTTTATATGAACCAAATTGTTCTGGTCTTACTTGTGAGCTCGTTTTCTTTTGATTCCCTTTTAGAGTAAGACTCCCGACACATCGTGTGCTGCGTTAATCGTGGAAACGTTTCTTGGAATTAAAGCATTTTAACAGACATTTCATTTATTCACATAAAGTAACAACAGTGTTTTTATGGTGTCCCAATAAAAACAGTTGTGACTTTTTTATTTAGCTGAACCTTCTGCACGTTAAGCCTCAAACTGAACACCACTGTAGAGTTAAGCTTTAAACAGAGTTTCAATGAAATACATTTAAAGTGAGTCCTGTTTGCACTGGGCCAGAGGTAAATATCCTCATCATAGTTTATCTCTACAGCTCTTTAAAAGCACACAAGGCTGACCAAAGTGCTGAACAACACAAGTATAAGAGATACAATAAGAATAATAAATACGATGAAATAATAAACATAGTAATAACAATCAAAAATAAATACATATTTATCCAGGTAAAAAATCTCATTGAGATTAAAAATCTCATTTCCAAGAGAGACCTGGCATCATGGCAACAAAAGTCACATACCACATAGGTATATAACATTTAAAACAAATACAACACATACATATGTGACTATATCAAACATGTTTTGTTGTTAATTCACTTTCTGACTTTCTTTCTGCATCTGAGAATTTGGGTTTCTAAATCCTGAATCTCAGATTATTCCAAAACAAAGAAGCTTCTAATTTTGAATTTGTTTCCTGCTTCGTACCACGCAGGTGTTCTCCTACATCTCAGGACACATTTTGGAACTAATGCATGTCAGTGTTGAAGTGTTGTTAAAGTGGACGCTGAAGCAGTGACCCGAGGTCCAGCAGTTACTGTGACACATGAATATTGTTCATTTTTACTACAAAGATGTAACACTGTAACACTGTAACATTGTAACACTGTAACACTGTAACATTGTAACATTGTAACACTGTAACACTGTAACATTGTAACATTGTAACACTGTAACACTCACTGAGTGAGTAGTACTGGCACCTGTGTTTGGCTTTGTCAGCTCTGACGCTCGGCTGCAACAATAACAGTAATCTGAGTAACTGATGACGTTTTGATGTAAAAATCATTCTTATATTTGTGACACGTTTCAGACACGTGTTTGAACATTTTAAGGTAGAGGTGACATTTTAGTTAATTTTTTTTATGTGTCCACAATTTCAGTTTTTTATACAAAATGTTTACATTTTTATACAAAATGTCTACTCGTGTTTTTCATCCACACGTGACATCGACGAGCCTCACGGCCACACAGCAGTAACATCTGGCAGCACTGACACTGTAGACACAACTGGGTTTGTGGCCACGTTAGAATTTTTACCCGTTGAATTTCGTGACTGTTATCTTTAATAATCTGGCCCTGATTTATCAGTGTGGCTGAATTTACTCTTCTCTGAATTTTCACAGATCATCAAGAGGAAAAGTGGAACAAAGCACAAATGCAGCAATCAAAGAAAAGAGAAAACAAATGTTTCAAATGTCAAATCTAACGGTTAATAAATGACATATGATATTCAGTCTGTGCAAATGCACACGAGCGAGAGCGGCAATGATGTTTGTGCGTACGGGATCACAGACGATTTTATCTTTTATTCAAGCTTCACGTTCACTCTCCTTTTATTTGTCGTCTTTCTGAATATCTCAGTATAATTATCAAATCATAACATTGATGCTGTAATTACCAGCATAAAAAAATAAAAATGAAAATGCACTAAACACCCAGCGTGTGCCGTGGGTGAAGCCGGACACGTGTGTGTGTGGCACCACCTCCTGCCCCGTAAAGAGCAGTCTTCATTTTCATAATTGACCTAATGAGCACTTCTGCGCTGGGATGCAGTCGTTGCTCCTCTATTTTCATTCGCTGTGGGAATTCTTTGCCGGCAAAATAACAAAATAAGGAAAAGTGATGAATTTGAAATGTGGAAAGCGGCGAGTTAATGCAGTTTATCGCCATATACTTAACAATCAAATTCAAATATGTAATTTAGTTGTTTTGACTTGAATGTGTTTCTCTCTTAAAGATCACCCAGCTGGATGAATTCTGATGGATTTCTTTTGTTTTTTTGTCTGTCGTACCCCCCGCTTTGTCAAAACTTCACAGTCGAACATCTTAAATACGACAACATAGCTTTGTATCTCACTGATGAACACAGAAACATGTTTTCTCGTCTCAGACAGAGAAGAACAGGGAGCAGCTATTTGGTGTACAACAGTGACATCTTCAGTCGGTGTGAGGGAAGGCTGCAGAGCAAAGAGACAATGGAGAGCAGCTCTGTTTGTCTGTCTGTGGCTGGTTACTGTAACAGCGTCTCCATTGGTCACAGCCTCCTGACACAGCAGAGAGCAGCCGATGGACCCGAAGCTTCAACCGGGTCAAATCCCAGCTCACATACACTGGTTCTGTTTAATGAGGTGGTCGTGTAATGTATTCACAGCTCACAGTTAATGCTCATGAATGCACGGTGAGACACCTCACTGTAAATGCAAATCATTTCTCTCATTCCTGGCGCCTCACTGGGATCCATGTGACTGATTTATAGTAGCTGTCTGTATCCACATATTCACATTTGGATCCACCCGTCCCACCGAGCCAAGCACGTGTCAGTACATACATCCACCCACGGGCATCTGTATGACTGCAGCGGGAGAGTGTTTGGACTTATTGTATATATGACGAGCACGTTTTCATTTCATTTAACGTGTGAAGGGTTTGAATAACTTCTTCCATGAAAAGGTCAAAGGTCACAGCTTCATCTCTGCAGAACATTTGTTTTTATCCTTTGTGTGCACTGCCTGACATTTCTAAGCTTTCCCACACTGAACAGGAGCGTTCAACAACATGTTCATAAACAATGATGAACAGCACTCCATAACTCTATTAAATGCTACAACGTAGCTGTAAAATACTTTTAATGGGTTTGTAACTTCCTGTTGTAAAGCCTTTTCATCTGGCATATAAACAATGTTACCATGTAGCAGTTATTTGTGTTCTTGTACACTGGGAGCAAAGTCGTTTATATATCGATCAACTAAATACAGTTAGACTGGTTCACGGCAGCTGCCACAGCATCAGACTGTTCCTCAGTAAATGTGATCAACGTACCTGTAGCTTTGTCCTTTACACAAACGAAGGGTTAACGTGTTACAGAGACTCATCATAAATCATGAATATTTCTTACTTCCTGTGTGAAATGTAAAACTCCCGGTGACATTAAAGTCTGTAAAGTAGGCTGTTAAAATAATTAATTGATTGATTAATTAATTAAAATAAACACATTGTCTTTAGAAAGGTCACAGCTTCATTTCTAATATTGTGAGACCCTGTAGCTAAAACACACAGAGGTTATTAGATCACCTGCTCATATAAGCCACAGCTGCCTCAGTATGCGCTCGCTCCTTCATCCAAATGTTTTTGGGTTTTTATCCATGAATTTTTCAATCGCAAATATAGTGTACTCGCTAATTTAGTAGAAATATGCTTACACTACTGCAGTTTATATTTACTCTAGACACACTGATCTGTTTCCTCACATTTCCCCACATTTTCTACAGACATCATTGATCCTTCACATAATGTCTGTAGGAAATTTGGGGAAATCAAAAATCAGTCAAATTCCTGTTTCACTTCTAAATACAACCACAAAAGGTCTGCACAGCATAAATCACTCTGTGTAGAATAAGCAGTTGGTCTGCACTCTGCATGGAGGCCTGATCAGAGACGTGTCTCCTGGCAGGTTGTCTCGATGCATCGAGTGCTGTTGAGTCATCCTAATGATAAGAACAGATATTATGAACTCTGAAATCTAGATCACTGTTAGTGTTGCCAAGTAATCCTAACCTGGTTTCTGACAAAAGCAAAAATGTATTTCGTAATGATATCAGTGGCATCGTCTGATTATTAGACCTCACAAGGTTCAGTCAGTCGGTACAAAAGTATGAAATTCACTTAGCTCCAAAAATGTGGGTGTCAGTTTGTGTTACTGGATAATAACTAAGTAAATAAATAAATGCATTTATTTACATGTGTCTTTGTTTTGTCTGAATTTGGTTTGAAAATTCAGTGTTTTAAGCAGAAAATGAAAAATGACATGAAAACCGATAAAGCGCCTTTGCTGTTTATTTCAAATGATCCACGTGTAACTCTACAGACGATTCAAAGGAAGAAAGCCCACAGAGACGATGGTCTTCAAACTAAACGTATCATCCGTGTGAGGTGAACGTGTGGTTCACGAGGAAATACAGAACCTAACACACCTCCAAATTTAAAGAAGTCGTATTGTTGATCAGCCTCAACAATACGATTAAAAAAAAACAAAAAAGGCACAATACGCCGCTCGCATAATACTTGAGACTGGCATCTGAGATGTCATTTACATATATTAGCATATAAAGTAATTGGCACAGATGCCAAGGAAGCAGCCGCAAACAGATTAATTGTCATCGAGCAGTCATGGTGACATAGTTAAAAACGAGCTCCTTTTAAGGCACCAATTATCAGAGAATTTCCAAAGTAACCTTTTTTTCATCAGCCGTTTTCTTCCCCACCGTCTCCTCACGCACACACAGACACACGCACACACACACACACACACACACACACACACACACACACACACACGCACACACACACACACACACACACACACACACACGCAGGCTAACAAACAGACACGTATTATGCATAGTATCAGCATCCTAAATGTATAAATATTGTAAATAGCTGTCTGTCGTCTTTCAAGTTGTGCCTTTGAAATAAGGCCGCGCTGCACGCCGCTCCGACAACAAGCACATGTGCCTTTGTTTAGCTGCACATGAGGAGAAACGGTGAATTCTCACACGCGCTGATTGTGAGAATGCGTAATGAATTTTCACAGATCGAAGTAAGAATGTCTCTGCTGGGGCTTCCATATGCTCACTTTTTTAATGAACACGTTTCATTGCTCCAGTTTAGGCTCAAGTGTGTGTGTGTGTGTGTGTGTGTGTGTGTGTGTGTGTGTGTGTGTAATTCAGTGTTGTGAGTTTGATCACACTGAGTCTTGTGACCCTGCTCATCTCCCAGTACAGGGTCCTTTTAGGCCAGTCAAACCAGACTGGAACTGTGGCTCGGACCTACCTAATAATAATAATAATAATAATAATAATAATAATAATAATAATAATAATAATAACAATAATAATAATAATAATAATAATAATAATAACAATAATAATAATAATAATAATAATAACAATAATAATAATAATAATAATAATAATGGTACTAATGGGTGAGTAGCTGCATTTGTGAGCTTGTCCTCCTGAATACAGAGCTGACAGATGAGCTTGTTTAAGCCGCCTGCACCTCAGAGAGCTTTAAACGCTCGTTCCTGGCAGCCAGCGTGCAAGCGTCTGAAATAATGGTGTGATAGCAGCGATAGAGGAAACACTGTTACAGTGGAATCAGAGCTCAGGTCAGCGCTGCAGCCACGAGGCCCAGCACAGCTGACATTTCACTGTGTTTCCCTTTAACAAGCTTAGAAACAGGGAAATGATTTGGATGCTTTCAGTGTCACTTAAATGCACATCTATGATTGAAGTGATTTAAGAAACTCACTACGGTGCACTTTTCTGTCTCATTATGAACGATGCACCTCCTGTGTTCTGCTGCCATCTTGCTGCCTGTCTCGTCTTTTTTCAGCATCCATTGTTGTTTTTCAGTAACAGCTGTAGACACAAACTGTGCATCCTGTGTTCTTCTACTTTATTGACGCACTTTTAGTTCTTAACGTGTATTTAATATGTAATAATTTAAGTTCTGTTCCCTCACAGCTGGAAGCTTCGGGCTTTATTTAATAACTTGTAATCATCTCTTTGAGCGCTTTGCTGAATGTGTGCAAAACAGAGCAGTTATAATTAAACTCTATAGACAGTATAAATACAGCCTTGTACATCCAAATTTTAAAACAGTCAAATGAAATAAAAGAGAGGCAGACTGAAGCTGTTCTTCTGGATAAAGTGACATCTAGCAAAGGACCAGAGGACCACAATGAGGCAGTTTGAGCATTGGGGTTGTGTTTGAGGAGACTCTTTTCCAACTGTTTGAATAAAATTGTTTTTAGATGTGTAAAAAAATTTGTTCATAGCAAATAAATTCCCCAATAAACAGTTTGTGAACCAGTGCAGAATCCATCCGTCCTTTAGGGGATGCTGGAAGCACTCATGCAGTCTGAACAGCAGAAAAATATAGTAAAGTGACTTTATAGCGTGTGTGTGTGTGTGTGTGTGTGTGTGTGTGTGTGTGTGTGTGTGTGTGTGTGTGTGTGTGTGTGTGTGTCTGTGTTCTCCCTTGTGTGTTTATATTCTTTAATGACTTTCTAATTCAGGGCCAGCAGGAATCTGCCTTTATCTCTATTAGTTTAGTAGCTGGGCAAACAAAGAGAGTCTGTGGCCGTGGCACCGAGCCAGGAGGAGACTCACCCGCATAAGCACTTGTCCATCTGCGTCTCCTCCTCCACCTCTTTCACTCGTATTCCTCCTCCCTGGGTGTGAAACGCTCTCCTCCTCTCGTCAGTGACAGAAAAAAAGGTTTCGATTCCAGACTCAGCGTAGAGATATCGATCCTCCACTCACTGATAGAGTGCACAGAAAAGTGTGGAGCGGAGGTGTGTGTGTGTGTGTGTGTGTGCGTGCGTGCGTGCGTGCGTGCGTGTGTGTGTGTGTGTGTGTGTGTGTGCGTGTGTGTGTGTGCGTGTGTGTGTGTGTGTTACTTTGCTGACAGTCTGCCTCCTTGTTTCCATACAGTGAAAAATAGCAGAGAGAGTGATTTGAGCTGAATTTTCACAATAAGATTTTTAAGAAGGTTTTTTTTTCTAGAATTTTTTTTAATGCAAAAAGAAATTGGGGGAAAGGATGAGATGTAGAATCTCATGCAAAAAGATAACATCTAAACATGTAGTTGTTTGGACACGCTGCACCACAGCATGCATGCTACTGTCTTGAATGAGAAAACTAAGGTTTAAAGTGGCATAAACATGTTGGAAAACTCTCCAGTGTGGCTCATTTAAAACAACTACATACAGGAGAATGGGCCAAATTCCTCCACAGTTACATGAAAGCCTCATTGCCAGTTATTACAAATGCTTGTTTGCAGTTCTTGCTGCCAAGGGTGGCACAACCAGTGGTTGGTTTTAGGGAGCAACTGCTTTTTTAAATATGGCCAGGTAGGTTTGGAGAGCTTTTTTTCCCCATAATAAATGAAATTGTCACATTAAAACTGCATTTTGTATTTAATGGGGTCTCTACAAATGTATAAGTGAAGCAAATATGCAAAAAAAAAAAAATAGAGGGCAACATTCACAGTGCTGTGCATAATGTTGTACTGTTGTTATTAAACATGAATAAGACTGAGTCCAGTGTATGTGTGTAAAATGCTAAAAACAAAAAACCCCAGAATGCCATGATTTGCAAATCTCATAAACCCTTATTTTATTCCCTTTTTATTCACAATTAAACAATAAAATTATATTTATATATTTATATTTAATTTATATTTATTTATATTTAATTATATTACTCAAGCAAAAACTCAGGTGTGGGAGGAGTTCGGAGAGGCCATGGAAAAAGACTTTCGGACTGCGTCGAAGAGATTCTGGCAAACCGTCAGGCGTCTCAGGAGGGGAAAGCGGTGCTCTACCTGCACTGTGTATAGTGCTGGCGGAGCGCTGCTGACGTCGACTGAGAAAATTGTCAGGCGGTGGAAGGAATACTTCGAGGACCTCCTTAATCCCACTGACACGTCTTCCGAGGAGGAAGCAGAGTCTGGGGATGAGGGGAATGACCCGCCAATTTCCGGGGGCGAGGTCACTGAGGCAGTTAAACAACTCCTTGGTGGCAGAGCCCCTGGTGTTGATGAGGTCCGCCCCGAGTTCCTGAAGGCTCTGGACGTTGTAGGGCTGTCCTGGTTGACACGCCTCTGCAATGTTGCGTGGAGATCAGGGGCAGTACCTGTGGACTGGCAGACCGGGGTGGTGGTCCCCATCTTTAAGAAGGGGGACCTGAGGGTGTGTTCCAACTACAGGGGGATCACACTCCTCAGCCTCCCTGGGAAAGTCTGTGCCAGGGTGCTGGAAAGGAGAGTTCGTCCACTAGTCGAACCTCAGATACAGGAGGAACAATGCGGTTTTCGTCCTGGTCGCGGAACACTGGACCAGCTCTTTATCCTCTCCAGGATACTTGAGGGTGCATGGGAGTTTGCCCAACCAGTCTACATGTGTTTTGTGGACTTGGAGAAGGCATTCGACCGTGTCCGTCGGGGTGTCCTGTGGGAGGTGTTGCGGGAATATGGGGTGTCTGGCCCATTGCTACGGGCCATTCGATCCCTATACAACCGTTGCAAGAGCTTGGTTCGCATTGCCGGCAATAAGTCGGACTCGTTCCCGGTGGGTGATGGGCTCCGCCAGGGCTGCCCTTTGTCTCCGGTTCTGTTCATAATTTTTATGGACAGGATTTCTAGGCGCAGCCAAGTGGCGGAGGGCTTTTGCTTTGGTGGCCTCAGAATCTCATCTCTGATTTTTGCAGATGATGTGGTTCTGTTGGCTTCATTGGGTGAGGGCCTCCAGCTCGCACTGGAGCGGTTCGCAGCCGAGTGTGAACCAGTGGGAATGAGGATCAGCACCTCCAAATCTGAGGCCATGGTTCTCAGCCGGAAAAGGGTGGAGTGCCCACTCCGGGTCGGGGATGAGTTCCTGCCCCAAGTGGAGGAGTTCAAGTATCTCGGGGTCTTGTTCACGAGTGATGGGAGAAGGGAGCCGGAGATCGACAGATGGATTGGTGCGGCGGCTGCAGTGATGCAGACGCTGCACCGGTCCATCGTGGTGAAGAGGGAGCTGAGTGTAAAAGCGAAGCTCTCAATTTACCGGTCGATCTATGTCCCTACCTTCACCTATGGCCACGAGCTGTGGGTAGTGACCGAAAGAACGAGATCGCGGATACAAGCGGCGGAAATGAGCTTCCTCCGAAGGGTGGCTGGCCTCTCCCTTAGAGATAGGGTGAGAAGTTCAGCCATCTGGGAGGGGCTCAGAGTAGAGCAGCTGCTGCTCCACATCGAAAGGAGCCAGCTGAGGTGGTTCGGGCATCTGACAAGGATGCCTCCTCGGCGCCTCCTGGGTGAGGTGTTCCGGGCATGGGTCTGCCCCGGGGCCTCCTCCCACCGCCCCGGGGCAGACCCAGGACACGCTGGAGAGATTATATCTCTCAGCTGGCTTGGGAACGCCTTGGTATTCCCCCGGATAAGCTGGAGGAGGTGGCTGGGGAGAGGGAGGTCTGGGCTTCTCTGCTTAGGCTGCTGCCCCCGCGACCCGGCCCCGGATAAAGCGGATGAAGATGGATGGATGGATGGATATACACTCAACAAAAATATAAACGCAACACCTTTGTTACTGCTCCCATTCCCCATGGGATGGACGTAGAGACCTAAAATTCATTCCAGATACACAATATAACCATCCCTCCCAAACAGTGGTCACAAATCAGTCCAAATGTGTGGTAGTGGGCACATCTGCTATATTGAGATAATCCATCCCACCTCACAGGTGTGCCACATCAGGATGCTGATCTGACATCATGAGTAGTGCACAGGTGTACCTCAGACTGCCCACAACAAAAGGCCACCCTGGAATGTGCAGTTTTTTGCGCTATTGGGGGTCTGGGGACCCAGAACCGGTCAGTATCTGGTGTGACCACCATTTGCCTCATGCAGTGCAACACATCGTCGCATGGAGTCTATCAGATTGTCAATTGTGGCCTGTGGAATGTTGGTCCACTCCACTTCAATGGCTGTGCGAGGTTGTTGGATATTCGTGGGAACTGGTACACGCTGTCGTATACGCCGGTCAAGCACATCCCGAACATGCTCAATGGGTGACATGTCCGGTGAGTATGCCGGCCATGCAAGAACTGGGACATTCTCAGCTGCCATCTGCCCTGAACAATGTGAACCATGATTCATCCGTGAAGCGCACACCTCTCCAACGTGCCAGACGCCATCGAATGTGAGCATTTGCCCACACAAGTCTGTTACGGCGACGAGCTGGAGTCAGGTCAAGACCCCGATGAGGACGACTGGCATGCAGTTGAGCGTCCCTGAGACGGTTTCTGACAGTTTGTGCAGAAATTGTTTGGTTGTGCAAACCAATTGTTCCAGCAGCTGTCTGGGTGGCTGGTCTCAGACGATCTTGGAGGTGAACCTGCTGGATGTGGAGGTCCTGGGCTGGTGTGGTTACACGAGGTCTGCGGTTGTGAGGCCGGTTGGATGTGCTGCCATATTCTCTGAAACGCCTGTGGAGACGGCTTATGGTTGAGAAATGAACATTCAATGCACGGGCGACAGATCTGGTTGACATTCCTGCTGTCAGCATGCCAATTGCACGCTCCCTCATTGCTTGTGGCATCTGTGGCATTTTGCTGTGAGACAAAACTGCACATTCCAGGGTGGCCTTTTGTTGTGGGCAGTCTGAGGTACACCTGTGCACTACTCATGATGTCAGATCAGCATCCTGATGTGGCACACCTGTGAGGTGGGATGGATTATCTCAATATAGCAGATGTGCCCACTACCACACATTTGGACTGATTTGTGACCACTGTTTGGGAGGGATGGTTATATTGTGTATCTGGAATGAATTTTAGGTCTCTACGTCCATCCCATGGGGAATGGGAGCAGTAACAAAGGTGTTGCGTTTATATTTTTGTTGAGTGTATTATTCACATACAAAGAAACAATAAAGCATCTTCAACTGCACCAAAGAGTAAAACCATTAAATGTGGATTATTAGACATTAGTTCTCTTAGTAAATGATTTTTTTTGATCAACATATTGATTCATTCAGCCTTACAAAGACCTGCTTATAGCAAAAATGAATAAATGAGTATACTCCCAGACTCTGCGGCGCTCAGGCCGAGGCAGATACAAATCTGTCACTCCAGCTTATTTTTCAGCCAAAGACCCAGAAAGCATTTTAATTCATTTGAAAGCCTGACTCTTGGCCGTGTACACATAACTCAATTAAATACAGTTTTATTTATATTGCTCCCATCACAACAGCAGTTCCCTCACGGCGTTCTATATTGTAAGGTAAAGATCCTGCAATAATCAAGAGAATTTCATTTGTTGTTTTCTATGATCCTTCTGGCCCTTACTTTTCTTATCTGATTTAGTGCTTACTTACTTCAACATTGCACTCAGTCTATTATTAGATTCAAATGACTTCTTTCAAAATGTAAAACAACTCAGTCACCACTTCCGTTGCACTCTGTTTCTCACATAGAAACTGGACATTTAACAGTGTTCTCTGCAATTCGTGTTTTATCCGATCATTTCTTAGTAACAGCTGATTTACAATAATGAATTACACAGCAGTGGGGAGTACATTTCCTTACAGTAGGTCTTTTTAACTAGGTTCATGTTGACAAAAAAATCAGAGTTCTGTTGGGCTAAGCATTCTTTAACCTTACACTTAACTAGGAATGACTTCATGACTTCATAGTAAAGTTTTAAGCATTACAAATGATTACTCAGTGGACTCATCTCTGTGCTTATTTATGCTGCATTTCAGCTGCAGCATTCAATACTGTTAATTAGTAAAGAGGCCCCAGTTTGTCCATGTAAATATCCTCTTCACACACTGAGGTTAATTATGGAGTACCACAGGGTTCTGTGCTGGGGCCACTTCTATTTATACATGCTTCCCTTAGGCAGCATCATCAGAAGACATAGCATACATTTACACTGCTATGCAGATGACACCCAACTCTATCTCAATTCAATTCAATTTTATTTATATAGCGCCAAATCACAACAAATGTCGCCTCAAGACGCTTCATAGATACAGAGAAAAACCCAACAATCATATGACCCCCTATGAGCAAGCACTTTGGCGACAGTGGGAAGGAAAAACTCCCTTTTAACACTCTCATTACACATACATATAGGATCTTGGGGGTGGGCACAATCACGGAGTCCAAATTACCATCAGGGTGTACACCTCACCCCTGGCGTCGTTGCCCACCTCTCAATTTTAAATACACTTAGACATTGAGGGCTATCAGGAGGGACTATGCGCTTACCTGCTGCTCCTTGGCAGGTAGCTCCATGCCCTCCTGGGTTTTAATTGCACCTTAGAACACACATGCATCAACACTACAATGAGCGGGTGGAGGGAGGTTTGGAGTCTTCTCCCACCCCCATTCTCTGCGGCCTGCTGGAGCGGGAGGGCTAGGTGGAGTTGGCCGTCCGACTGCGGTCTGGAGTGTGGGGCCTCCCTGCTGCTACGGAGTCGGGGTGGTTTGCCTCTCCCCACCGCAGGGAAAAGGGTAACACCACCTGGGTCTGGGTGCAGTTCCCCCCTCCAGGAGCAAGGGTACCTAGACCCGGTTTGTAGAGTACGCTTGGGGAGTGTGATCGTGTGTACAGCATCTCTTTATGTCTGTCTCCACGTTGGTTGAGTGTGGAGTGAGTGCATATGAGAGCATGAGGGGGGGAATGGATGTTTGTGTCTGTGTGTGCCTGTATGTCTGTGTCTATATGTCAGGTTGGGTATCAGACGCCACCTCTCTGGGGACATCTCAGGCCCTCCAAGGTTTGGAGGCCTATCTCCACCTACCACCACTTCCCCTGCCGGTGGCGGGCTCCCTCAGGTGTCGGTGCGTTGGTGGTTCTTTGTGTCTGGGGGTGGGCGTCAAGGTACACACCGGCTCACTCCTTGGCGGACGCTTATCGGGGCCTGGAGCCTGGGGCTCACTCGGGCCCCTTCAGGGGTGGGGTGCCCCGGGCCTCTCGGCCTGGGGCTCGGTCACTCAGGCACAGCTGGCGGCCGGCGGAGCTCACGGGCGCGTCACTGCAACTCCCCCTGGCTTCTGCTCCGCGGCTGCTGAGTGAACCCTCATCTGGGACTCTCCTCAGCTCTTGCTGGAACAGTGGCGCGGCTGCCCCTCTGTTGGTCTTCCATGGTTTCTTGTGTTCTGGGGGCCTCTGGATGTCTGGAGTTTTGATCTCCTCCATACCTGCTTCACACCCTGGAGGACAGGGCTGTGGCCCCCCCACACTCCCTAGCAGATCGTTACATGGAGAAACCTTTGGAATACAAGCGCGCTGATCCACACAGGTATGCACACGGGTGTTCACTGCTCGTAGACCCAAATTACACCTTTCTTGGCTGCTACTTCGAAGCACATCTGTCCTGCGTGCTGCACAACAACATTGAATATTTAGTATTTACTGCTGTTTACACTTAGCTAGATTAATGCGATGGTGTTGTGTTTAGTATGTTGCTTTGTTTTTTGGTTTTTTTTGTCTTTTTTTGCTTGTTTTCTATTCTTCTCTCAACAGGTGATCCAGGAGATTTTTTTTTTTTTCTCCCCCCCTTTCTCACCGTCCCTCTCCCCTTCTGTTTTTCCTTTCCTTCCTCTTTCTTTCTCCCTTTCCTATCTCTCACTCATGTCTGTCCCGTCTGTAACATCTGAAAATAAAATATAATAAATAATAAAAACAAAGATCGACCAAATGGACCAATACGGCAATGCCACGATGATCCATTTGGCAAAGTAAATCCATTGGGTATCCTTGTTGGTCTTCAGACAACAATTCTGATGGCTAAAGAACCAAATGGGACAGGCGGGAAAAAAAAAACAAAAAAAAAAAACAGGAAGAAACCTCCAGCAGAACCAGGCTCAGGGAGGGGCGGGGCCATCTGCTGTGATTGGTTGGGGTGAGAGAAGGAAGACAGGATAAAGACATGCTGTGGAAGAGAGACAGAGATTAATAACAGATATGATTCAATGCAGAGAGGTCTGTTAATACATAGTGAGTGAGAAAGGTGACTGGAAAGGAAAAACTCAATGCATCATGGGAATCCCCCGGCAGTCTACGTCTATTGCAGCATAACTAAGGGAGGATTCAGGGTCACCTAAATCCTCCCTGAGTAATAAAAGTATAATATTAAAAAAGATATTAAACATGTGTGAAAGGAAAAGCACTACAGAGTACTATAGTATTTAAAGCATGTCCAATAAGCTGTTTGGTCAGTAAGACTGGAACAGAGCTGCTACATTAATGATGTCTAGTCTATTTGAAGCCAGGAAAGAAAGCTGGATTGAAATAATAATCCATATTTAATACAGATGCTCACAGAGGAAACATGAAGACAGAACCTGAACCATAACCTGCTCCAGAGCATGACCCCACTAAGAACCGATCCACCTACATCGTACTCACGTGACCCGATCAAACAGGATCCTTATAGTGCGGGCCTCAGTGGTTGGGCGTTTGAGGAATGTCCCGTTCTTATCCAATAGGAGTGTTTAACAGTCCGAGTAAAATCTGTAATTATGTTTCAAACTTACAGAAGCTAAAGCAGAAACTGACAAAGCACACACAGTTTGTGACAGGGTCCATCTTTACTCATGAGAAACTCTGCCTCTGTTGATTTCATACACAGTCATGTTACTGACCTGTTGCTTAATTAGTGGTAAAATATTCCTCTGCTGCTTCTCTTTAATGCCATGTACATTTCCAGGCTTCTCCACTTTCTTTAAATGTGTTTCTGCCATCAGATTCAAACGCAGCTAATATTTCTCACTGCATAACAAAACGTTTCAGTTTAAACATTTGTTGTTTCCTGTGATCTGCTGTGAGGAGAATATGGGTTTAGGAGATTTGCAAATTTGGTTTGTTGTTGGGTTTTTTTACATTTTCTTTACATTTTAGCCAACTTATTTTGGAATCGAGGTTGTACAAGTAATCCCTGTGAGTGACTGATCTAAACGTTTTTTACTCTTAGTTCTGTATGATTGTGTGTGGACATCCTTCACAGGGATTATCTGAGGCTCAGACCTCGAACTGTGAGGACAACAGCCAAACTCAGCGACTGTTCAAAGCAGCCGATTAGACCAAAGTAGTCTGACTTTGCTAAATGTAGTCTAACTAATAATCTTTGTGTTAAAACTCGCTGAGCTGAAAACAGCCACACCACAAGTTTTAGTGTCAGTCGTGATTCAGCAGCTTCATCAGCAAACAGAATTGTTTTAGACGTCACTGATGATGTCATATTTTACCTAATTAAAAAATGTTTCATTTTTAGCCAAAAGGTAATTTAATTTAAAGTGAATCAATAACATCTGAAAACATGTATCGAACCTCCGAGAAAATATTGTTGCATTTTAAAACATCACTACATTACTGTAGTATTACAGTGCACAGTTGCTGGAACTGTTATGGCAAATGGTCAGTTCATTAAAAATCAATGTTACGCATCATTAATGACTTAGTATTTATATTGAACACATCATTCTCAGCCAGCTGGACGTCTGATCTTTGCTGCCTTTCCCAGGGCTGATATTTCCACCGGGGTGAAGGCAGCTTGCTACTTCGTGTTCACCTTGTCAGACTTATTACGTGACATATGCTCCTCACTACTAAAACAGCCGTTTGCTTTATGCTGATTGTGTGGTTGGTGAGCTTTGCCAAGATAATCCCCTGTGACTGTGGAGACTGACTGTGGAGAGTGCTGGGGGCACACTCACATTTTACTACTCTGCTCCAATGAGAAGATGGGAACTAGATCCTTTCACCACCCTTTGGGGCATTTTTAATTTAACTATCTACCAAAATCTGTCTTGCTGTAGGATTAACTGTATGAAGAGCTCATCCCAGAAGTTTGAGCTTCAGTGTTGATGAGTGAAATCACAGTATTATTTAGTATTTTTATGTTAGCACTAACCATCAGGTATATGTGTAATCAGTGTGCCCGCTGGAAGGTTCAGCTGGTCAACGCGTTTGCAGGTTTCAGTTGTCTTGGTGTTTAGTAGTTAGACACACTAATGCAGCCGCACAACTCTTTCTTTTCCAAATACATGAATGATTCAGTCATAAAGTTTCTCTTCTCTGCTGACTCAAAGTGTGATTGCACACACGAAGTGGGTTATTTAGGTGTGTGTGTGTGTGTGTGTGTGTGTGTGTGTGTGTGTGTGTGTGTGTGTGTGTGTGTGTGTGTGTGTGTGTGTTTCCACAGTATGCCCAGCAGCATGGCTGGGAACGAGGGTGAGCGTGTGCTCCTGAGCCTCTTCAGGGTACGGCACGGTTGGCATCCCTCTTTCTGTCTCACCAGAAGGCAGTGGCTGTGAACTCTGACCCCCTCCACCGCCAACATGTACACACACACACAGAAACAAACACAAGCACACACGCAGACCTCTTCTACCAGCAGAAGGTTGCATTTCTGTTCTCCACATGAATGCCTCCTCCTCCTCCTGCACCACCTCACCTACCCTCTGTGTTGGCAAAGACATCTGGGTGTGTGTGTGTGTCGGACGGGTTGCTGCGTGGTGAGCATGCCCTCTGTCATTCACGCAGAGCAGCTCTGTCCAACTGTCACTTCCTGACAGGCCGATAATCAATCTCTTTATTAACTGCTCTGCTGCAGACTGCCGCCACTGAGGGGGGTGTGGGAGTGGGGTGGGGTGAGCGGGAGTCAGGCAGGAGCTCAGGAAGCTCGACGTAGTTGAGGAAAAGGCTGGCTGACAGTTTGTGTGTGTGTTCGAAGGCTGTGCTAAACTTTAGTGACACAAGTAATGTTGAAATGAGGATTTTTGGATGAAATTATTACTCAGCTCAGAAAAAGCAAAAATGTACAAACACTATAAAAATATTCTGAACATCAGGGCAGTGTGAAGTTTCCTTCATAGTTCTAGTGGACATGTGCTCTGTGGAAACTGTTCTCGTCTCAGTTTGTTGCTGTGATGAACACATTCCTCCACAGAAAGTAAAGCTCATCTGTCCATCCTGCTGCAGTTACGCTGTGAATCAACTTTATCGATTCTTTGAAGTCATGATAGCAAACTAAATGTGAATGTAGAAATGATTTCTAATAAATGCTGATTTAAGACTTTTCCACGTTGTTGTCTGGGACGTGTTTCAGTGACTCTGGTTCATCACCTTCAGCTCCACCCAGTCCCTGTTTAATGACCATAAATTCATCTTTTCTAAAATGCTGCTCTTGTTGTAAAGATCTGTTTCCATGTTTGCACAGACAAAGAGGCAGGGATGACAGAAGTGGTGGGGTGAGGTGGGGGGCTCTCAAGCTGCCATCCAGACCTGCTGCTGCTGTTGGCTGTTGGGATGCTGGGCTTTCCTGTCAGCATCACACCCATCGTCACAGCGATAATTTATGAGGCGGGAAAGAGCATCAGTGATTCTGGCGACCAGCAGCCAGCCAGGACTGCAGCGCCGTCCTTTTATTCTCCATCCTGTCACTTTCTTCTTTACTCGTTCTCCAGCCAGTAACTGCAAACACACTTATAGCCACAAGATAGAAAACTGAAGAAATACAGTAGAAATCCCAATATAAATAATATCTAAGGAGAAAAGCAGGTTAGAGCATGGGCACCATTAAAGTATATTACAGCATTTAATCACTAAAGAAGCTCGTGAAGTGGGAGAGCAACAGAGATTGATGAGGCCTGGGGCCAGTTTAAACACTGATAGCAGGACCAGAGAAGGATCTCTCATCTGTGGATATTCACGCTCCCCACAGCAGGATCTGTAATGATTGTAGTTACTCTGTAACTTTTCCCTGAACTTCAGGGGAAATTGTTTCGATCCATTATTCATAAGTTAACACTTTGCACACCTGAGCATCGTTTTAAATTTCACACTGATTCATGTGGAATATTTCATCATTGCTGAGTGTTATCTCCTTTGGAGCTCTGGCCTTTCTCTCATTTCAAATGTTATCAGCCTGCTGACGGGACATTATTAATTGTAATCACCGCCTTAGATATGGCTGCAGGCACCGTCATGCAGTGAAAACCTGAATATATATAACTCACAATGTTAAGAAGATGTTAGTTTAAATAACTGCATGTAAGAACTCAGCTACTGTCAGAAAAAGAGCGTTTTTCATCCCAGACCATCTTTTGTTTCCTACCCGTCCAGCAGGTGCAGCAGGCAGAATTATGGCTGGATGCTCTGTTGCATTAGTTTTGTTTATTCTCTTGATTTTATTATTCATATTACTGTGTTGTGGATGTAATGCTGGAGCAGACAGGTGTAAACACCAGAATGGGGAAAGAGAAGAGAGCAGAGAAAGTCGAGGGTGAAGTAAGCAGACACGCCCCCAACTGCTCCATCTGTGAGGATCGAGGCCCAGCGAGCCGCAGACCCAGGCCTCGCCATATTGACACACACGGTCACACATCCATCCACTCCACACTAAGGTGTGGACGACAACCAGCAGTGATCCCAGGGTGCAGTCCCATCCTCAGACCTATCCAACCATGGCGCCAGGCTGGTTGTAGCTAACGGGGATGTAGAAGCCCCGCCCGCTCCGTTCCCCCTGCCTGTCTGTGTTAAAAATGACCGTGTGCGTGTGTTTGTGTGAGTATGACTGTATGAAAACTTGATTGCTCTTAAAATTGATGGGAGAGATACAACACAAGCACAAGACTATTGGTCAGCAGTGCTCATCAACGCGCCAGGACCTGCAGCTGCACCCGGGAGGCCAGCTCCCCGACCTGGGGTCAGCACCTGAGGCCCCCGTCCCAGGACTGGAAAGCAGCACCCGCCCCAGTCACCCACCTGTTATCACGATCCTGGGTCACATGACTCAGCGTGTTGAATTTGAATATAAATTTAATGTTTATGTTTAAGTTCTTGGGTTAAGGTCATTCCTGTTGTGCTTGGGTTCCTGTCATAGTTCATTGGTGTGTCTTCACCTCTCTGTCGCTCGGCCTTCATGTGTTTCATGTCCGTGTCTCATTATGTTTCCTGTTTTATTTTGAAGAGGTCTGGCTTCCATGTTCATTGTGTTTAGTTCAGTCAGCTGTTTCCCCGGGTGTTTCCACCCCCCGATCACCTCCTGTGTGTATTTAGTCTGTAAGTGGTCTGTTGTTTCCCATCATGTTTCCAGGTCTCATGTGTCCATGTCAGGTTGTGTTTTAGTTCACCCACTTTAGGTTAGTTTTGCATCGGTTTGCCTTTTGTTAATTCCAGTTGCGTTCCACATCCCATTGTGTCTGCGTCCATTGTTCTCTCTCCACACTGTCAGCATTCACTGACCGTGACACCTGTTATGGATTTCAACTGTTGATATTCAAGAAACATAGTTGTTGAGCCCATATTTGAAAACCTGAAACGAAATAAAGTTTCCATCTTGAATAACTGAAAACTGGTTTGATCTATGTCAGGTCCAGCTCCAGTCCTCGAGAGCTGCTGTCCTGCAGCTTTCAGATGCATCCTTGTTCACACCTGAATCAGGCTTGTTACCGAGCCTTTGCCAAACTCTGTGGCATGCTGAAGAAGTAATCCAACCATTTCAGCTGTGTTGGAGTAGTGATGCAGCTAAAAGCTGCAGGACAGTAGCTCTCGAGGACTGAAGCTGGACCCCCCTGCTCTATGTCATAGTAATGAACAGAGGTGGGACCAAGTCATTGTTTTGCAAGTCTCAAGTAAGTCTCAAGTCTTTATCCTCAAGTCTCAAGTCAAGTCTCAAGTAATGTCAGGCAAGTCAGAGTCGAGTCTCAAGTCACTGGTGTAAAAGTCCGAGTCAAGTCACAAGTCCTTTAGAGTCTTTTAAAAAAAAAAAGCATGTTGCAGTTACATGCTAAATGTAAATATTAGACCATGTAATTTTTAAATCTGTGTTTTTCTCAACACATGACGAAATAGTGAAAAATCTGGTTAATTTGATTGGCTGTGATACAGCTCACGCACACATACGTACAGAGTGTGGTTTGAATAAATGAAGTGAATTAATGGTGCACATTTTCTATATAATATGCGTGTTAAATTTTATATTTGGGATGAAATATCAAGTCTTTTCAAGTAAACCGGTTCATGTCCAATTCAAGTCCCAGGTCATTGGTGTAAAAGTCCAAGTCAAGTCACAAGTCTTAGAACATTTTTTCAAGTAAAGTTTAAAGTCATAAAATTAATGAGCATCGTTAATGAATGGTAGTTGTAGGCCAACCTTGGCTTTTGCAGTTTTCAGACTTATTTGTAATGGTTTGTTTTTCCATGAAAAGTTTCAGTCTCGTGACTGAAACCATGACTCTGTCCATGAGAGATACAGGCGTGAGATCATCATCTAGTATTTTATAAGAGGAACACGGTTCAGTTGAACCAAGTCTGAGAACTTGGTGGAAACATTTATACTTGAATATTTAATTTAACCCAACTGCTGAATTACTCCAGTTGACAGAGTAGTGAGAACTACTGTTAGGGAAAGTAATACATCACCAGTATATAGGCTTATTTTATGGTCTGTATTTTTAATTATATTCCTTTAACATCTCCACTTTGACAGCTTTCTGCTGTTAGCGGCAGGGTCAGCAGGCAGTCCTGTCTGATTTTATAAAATTGCAAGAAAGTCGGATTCCTTAGAAGCAAAATGTAAATACAGTGGGGCAAAAAAGTATTTAGTCAGCCACCGATTGTGCAAGTTCCCCCACTTAAAATGATGACAGAGGTCAGTAATTTGCACCAGAGGTACACTTCAACTGTGAGAGACAGAATGTGAAAAAAAAATCCATGAATCCACATGGTAGGATTTGTAAAGAATTTATTCGTAAATCAGGGTGGAAAATAAGTATTTGGTCACCTCAAACATGGAAAATCTCTGGCTCTCACAGACCTGTAACGTCTTCTGTAAGAAGCTTTTCTGTCCCCCACTCGTTACCTGTATGAATGGCACCTGTTTGAACTCATCATCTGTATAAAAGACACCTGTCCACAGCCTCAAACAGTCAGACTCCAAACTCCGCCATGGCCAAGACCAAAGAGCTTTCGAAGGACACCAGGAAAAGTATTGTAGACCTGCACCAGACTGGGAAGAGTGAATCTACAATAGGCAAGCAGCTTGGTGTGAAAAAATCAACTGTGGGAGCAATCATCAGAAAATGGAAGACATACAAGACCACTGATAATCTCCCTCGATCTGGGGCTCCACGCAAGATCTCATCCCGTGGGGTCAAAATGATCATGAGAACGGTGAGCAAAGATCCCAGAACCACACGGGGGGACCTGGTGAATGACCTGCAGAGAGCTGGGACCAAAGTAACAAAGGTCACCATCAGTAACACACTACAACGGCAGGGAATCAAATCCCGCAGTGCCAGACGTGTTCCGCTGCTGAAGCCAGTGCATGTCCAGGCCCGTCTGAAGTTTGCCAGAGAGCACATGGATGATACAGCAGAGGATTGGGAGAATGTCATGTGGTCAGATGAAACCAAAGTAGAACTTTTTGGTATAAACTCAACTCGTCGTGTTTGGAGGACGAAGAATACTGAGTTGCATCCCAAGAACACCATACCTACTGTGAAGCATGGGGGTGGAAACATCATGCTATGGGGCTGTTTTTCTGCCAAGGGGACAGGACGACTGATCCGTGTTAAGGACAGAATGAATGGGGCCATGTATCGTGAGATTTTGAGCCAAAACCTCCTTCCATCAGTGAGAACTTTGAAGATGAAACGAGGCTGGGTCTTCCAACATGACAATGATCCAAAACACACCGCCCGGGCAACAAAGGAGTGGCTCCGTAAGAAGCATTTGAAAGTCCTGGAGTGGCCTAGCCAGTCTCCAGACCTCAACCCCATAGAAAATCTGTGGCGGGAGTTGAAAGTCCGTGTTGCTCGGCGACAGCCCCAAAACATCACTGCTCTCGAGAAGATCTGCATGGAGGAATGGGCCAAAATACCAGCTACTGTGTGTGCAAACCTGGTAAAGACCTATAGTAAACGTTTGACCTCTGTTATTGCCAACAAAGGTTATGTTACAAAGTATTGAGTTGTATTTTTGTTATTGACCAAATACTTATTTTCCACCCTGATTTACGAATAAATTCTTTACAAATCCTACCATGTGGATTCATGGATTTTTTTTCACATTCTGTCTCTCACAGTTGAAGTGCACCTCTGGTGCAAATTACTGACCTCTGTCATCATTTTAGGTGGGGGAACTTGCACAATCGGTGGCTGACTAAATACTTTTTTTGCCCCACTGTAGATGAGCAGTGGTTCAAGACGCCTGCACAGTGCTGTGTGATAATCTGTCCTCTTACATGCCACATGGATTTGGTAATCACTGAGGACAGATTTTGATGAGGTCAGCTGTCACTGAGGAAGCACTGGACTTCTGCTTGGAAACAGTGCCCACACACTCCACGTGTACTGTGTCAGGGTTCAGAACCAAACTGGTCCACCAGTAAAGTGAAATGGTGCTTGGGTCCACCTAATGGGAGTGTACTCTAAGACCTCCTGAGGACGGTTAACTGACTCGGGCCACAAATTCATCAAGAACCGTCTGCTGACTTTTCCTCTGTTGAGAGTACACTAACAGTACTCTAAGGGTCTGTTTTATATATACATTTACATTAAAGTGTTTCAGTGGCCATGTTCATTACTACAAAATGAATGAAATAGTTTGTTGTTCTGCTTTTGTCACCGATTTAAACTTGAACACACCGATGTTCCTAAACAAACGCACTGACATATATGTGAACACATTTATTCATTTCTGTGACTACAAGAAACCAATTCAAATGAATCACAGCAGTTTTTAAATCATTCATGTGTCAAAGTCTGGGATCATGTTCACATCAGAAACACAACACAATCAGGACAGTCAAAGGTAAATGAGCTGAGGGCCGCTGCTGGCACTGTCCTCTCATTGGACACTTTAGTGTTCATGTAGTAGAAAAACAAACGAGGAAACAGCCACAGATATTTCCTGTTTGTTTACATTTCAAATATGTAAGCACATTCTGTGTTCGTATGTAACAGAATCAAAGTGCAGACCTGAGTGTACATGTTTGTGACTCTGACTGAACTAACAGCCAGTCCCTCAGCATGTTTGTCTCTCCGCTCATGTTACCTTCATATTAAATCGTTTAACCCTTTAAGACCTACCATAGAACCAAGTCCGCCAGAGCTTATATTATATTTTTACATGCTGTGGAGCCATTTCTGGGAGCATTTCAAGTTGCTATACATCAATACAACCATTAGAGCCCAGATTTTAATAATATGTCTGCATTAAGTGCATAGTAATTACATAAATTGCAAAAAAGTGCAATAAACTACAAAAAAATTGAAAATCGTTTTTGTTTTTTTAACATATATTTCTAGTTAGAGAAATTTAAGAGGCTTATCCCTCAAAACTGTAAATGCAAAAAAGTTGCACAAACTAGTTTCCCACCACAGGAAATTTATTTTGAGTGTCTTCATAGTTTTATTTTTGAAATACACCAATTTTTATATACTACAGGAAAAAGGAAAATAAATATTATACTGCAAATTTGCAAAAAAGCAGCATATGCATCAAAATAAACTATTTCCAGCAGTGCAATATGAGTCCTAAGCATCCCAGGAACGACACAGAAAGTCATAAAGTCAAACATAACTTTTAAAAACACCAGTATAGGCTCATAAGGTCCTGAAGCTAAAAAAAACCCCAAAAAACTACATTTCCGCAAAAATGACGTCACTTCTGGATTCGGGCAGGTCATGGCGGACATGCGATAGTTCACGCTGACGTCTATTCCAACGTAGGAAGTGTTACGAACAGCTGATCGGAATGATGGAATATTATGTTTTTGTTGCTACAAGTGGTTTTTATGTCATTTTTGCAAAGCTGTATGTGGAAGGAAACTGTGACCGAGGACAATCTAGTGATTTTTGAGGCATTGCTTACATCAGACCAAAGTGTGGGGCCCCCAGGGGGGCGCAGAGCCATTGCAGGGGGGCACGGTATGAAAAGGGGGGGAGAAAAAACAAAACGCTTGGACACTGCTAGCACGGGGCGCCCACAGAAATGCAAAGCAGGAGATGAAGCATCGCTGAATATGTTTCCAAACCAACTTCATTCTAAGCCAAAGACGAGAAAATATGATGAAGCAAATCTTCCCTTTGGCTTCACCTGCACAAGTGCCGAGGTCGGTCTCCCTGCAGGATTGGTTTCCCTGCATCGGGAGCAGCGCTGGGCTGTTCATATCACGGACAAACAGGATCCCACAGCTGTTTATGTTTTTAAACCCATTTTGCACAGTATTCCTCGTCCACACGTAAACGCAAAAAAGGAGTTTAAAAAATCTCCGTTTTCAGTGAATCCAAACGCCGTTTCCGTGTGGACGAAACAGCTGCATTTTCAAAAATACCCGTGTAGGTGTGGACGTAGCGTAAAAGAGTTAGTAGTTTATTTTATTACTACCTGCAGTTTACTTGTATTTGCTTAATTGTTTACTAAATGTTTGAGGTGTGAAAGAAACCGCAATGGAGCAAAATATGGGCGTGTGGTTGGAGGATGTGGTTGTGTGTGCGCGCGTGCACGCGGGGGGCGCGAACATTTTTCTTGTAAAACAAAGGGGGGCCCAGCAAAGAAAGTTTGGGAGCCACTGTCTTACATTGTCTCAACACTGATGAGCTGATGTTTAATGTCTAATGTTGCTACTGACAAAGTAACGATTTTGTGCTTGTGTGTGTGTCCAGGACGAGTTCCTGAAGGAGACGGAGACAAGGCTTCGATCTGACATCGCCCAGCGGTGCCTTGCCAATGCTGATCACTTCAGCCTCACAGCAGAAAAGCCTGAAACTGACGAGACCAACAGATGAACTGAGAGCAGGACTACTGCCCCAGCTAACCGCATGCTCAGAGGAGCCACAATGGCCGACCTTGTACAGACCACCTCAGGCACAATGCACGGATTCACTCAGAGACAATGTGTCCCACTGTCCCCAATCTAAACAGCTGACTAGCGGATATAGTATGCGAATAATAATTCCATTGCAAATAATGATAACCATAAAACTCCAAATCCGGGTAATAAAGGCAGAATACAGCTCCCTAATGAAACGCTGGCCTCCCCGCTGCTTCCAGCCTAATGTTCCCGCTGAGCTGCTCGCCACTTTCCATAAAGCAATTTTGCAAGCCCACTTCAAATGTGAATCACCTAGAAATGAAGAGAAATGTCCCCCCGCCCCCATCTCCCCGTCCCTCACACCTCCACCCCAAACTTCTGAACTCCTCCACCATCACCCCCTCCCTCCGCTTCACACTAGGATGCTGCATGTGCCGCAAATCCCTGTTTGCATGTGTTCCATCATCACTTAATGTTCACAGTGATGCATTGTGGGACAGTCCTTAGAGAAGGTTTGTGTGTCCATGTTTGTGTAAGGATGTAGTGTTATTACTCTGACAGAGCATGTGCATTAATCAGCTGGGAAGCACAGCAGTGCGATGTGAAGGCTGAGCAGTGTGCATACAGCTGGAGCACAAACAGAGGTGTCTGTCAGGCTGCTTTCACAAAGTTCAGGAGCACAAGGGATGGGGGACGGACAGTTCAGATGTGAACAGGAAGTTTAACTCTGAAAACAAAAGCATGCAAATGTTGCAAAAAGGTGTTGCATTTTGAGGAGAAATGAGCGAAGAAAAGCTGAATTTGAGTGAACAAAAGTCATTCCTGTGTGCAAAAACTGTATTTCCGTGTTTGCTATCATCCACACACACAACAGCAGCCCCTCTCCATCAGGTTTTGCGCTCGCTCGCAATGTGTTGCTCGCTCTCTCAACATTTCTGCCCGTGTGCGCTCAACTCTTTCTCTACACCGTTATATTTGTGCCACAGTTTTGTGGCTGTTCTGGTCTCCAATCAGCTCGAAATGATGAAACGCAATATCCCAGAATGCATTTCGTCCAAAACTCAAACGAGGCAGTGGCGGAGGAACACAGAGGGGCGGAGTTTGAAATATTACTCTGTCTGGGTCACAAAATCAACTTTAAAGATATTTTCATGTGAGGATGTTTCTGTGTAAACTTCAAATACCTGCTCGATTCATCAAGACATCACATATTTGCATAAGTGCTCTAAGGTTTTCAGAGCTGCCTGTTACCCACCAGCTGACCGGGTCACTCGGGTTGTCTTCTTTGCTCTCAGTTTTGAGCCCTATTAAAGATTAATATCAGTCTGTACGTGCTTTTCTTCAAATTCTTTCATTCTCACTCGCTTTTGCAACTTTGTACTTTTGTGTTACTCGCAGCAACAACTCCACCTCATTGTTAGTCCATTTAAAAAAACTCGGTGCTTTTCCTCGACTTTTGAAAAACGGCAGACACAAACAAGGCAGTTTGAATCGTCTTGCGTTTCACGCATGCGCAGGACCGGAGCGTAAGCGTTTTCTGCCGTTCCAGTGAGGATGAACAACTCTCTAAAAGAAAACGATAGTGTGGACGCCGAGCGTTTTCAGACGTATACGCCGTTTTCAGACTTATCCGGGCTAGTGTGGACGTAGCCTTTCAGATCCTTCCCAGTCACCTTAACGCCCACTCACATCCTGGGCCTTCTGACCTCAGTAAGTCACGTGATAGGGTGGGGCTAGGTCTCACAGCGGGTTCAGCTGAAACTTTGACTGATTGTGACCTCCACCCGTTTTCACACCTTGGCTCGTGTGATTATGTAGAGGGTCAATAGGGGGTCCAGGACCCTCTTGGGGGGACACTGCCACAGCTCTCAGAGCGACTCTCCACCAGTCGCTCTGAGAACTGAAGAAGCTTCGCTGAGGTGAAACATCTTCAAGGAACCTTAAAGAAGTCCAGACGCTTTTCTTTCCAAGCTCCTTACACTACGATGACCTGGATGACTGAGAACCTCCACAGACATATATAGTATATAAACTATAACCAATCAGCTACAAGAAAATGTTATTGGGTGATTTCAGGGCTAGTATGTACCAATCCTGTTTTTGTTATTTTGTCATATGATATGATGATCCCGTTCTTTGTACAGAGCCAGTGCTATCATACATGTAGAAACTTCACAGCTCAGTTAAAGCTACATGGATGAACAGTTAGCGAACATATTTAGAACAAACCACACTCATAACATCTGGTCTCCAAATGTAGTCCAGGTCCTACTGAGCTGTAACTATTTTCTTCTCATAACTTTGATCAGTTTTCATCAGTCACCAGATCATTCATTTAGATTAATTTTAATTATTAAACATTAATAGACTGGTGACAAGCATGGATGCATGGATGGGAGAGAAAACCTCAACAATCAGGTCAGAGCTATTAGCAACCCCGTGGTGAAAGTGGGGAGGAAGAACTCCCTGCTAACAGGAAGGGACCTTTGGCAGGACTCAGAGAGGGCCATCCATCAGCTCCAACCAGCATGGGTGGGAAAAAGCTATAAAATAGTTGATCTCATGATTCATTGTGGAGCACGTGGTCACTGGTCTGATGATGTAAACTGTATGGGTCGAAGCCTTTTCTTTAAGCGGGATAGTGTGGCGCATGTTTCAGTGTGATGCAGTGCTAAAGATCAGAGCGTTAGCTCACGATGCTCTGAATAACACCTGTTTCCATTCATCTCTTATTAAAACTGCAGCTAATCCGCACAACTTTTGTTTTTATTCATGTTGTTGAACCATAATTCACGGTCTTCATCAGATGTTGAAACAACAGTTGTTTAATGGATCAAATCCCCAAAATAAATCCGATTTGTTCACTCTGAGGCATGTGCAATAAATTCTACTGTAACACTGTTTGCCCCTCTACAACTTACAGCTTTATTTAGATGGAAATAAACATGTAAAACGCAGACATTTTGTAAATGTATATTTCTTGTCCGGAAGCTTGTGTAGTTCGGTGGAGCTGCAGACTGCATTTGACAATGTTTTTCAAGTGGAAAGTTCAAAAAATACCCCAAGGCTTGAGCTGATACCTCCTCCTCTCCACCAACACATTACAGGACCCCGTGACTGACAGATGAGATCAGACGAGTGGATTTAGCAGGGGAGCTCTCTGCCTGTCTCCACAGGACCTGAGATTCACACTCTATGTACCTGCACATATACCCACACATCCGCCCAGCTGACACTCTGCTGCCCCCAGAGCCAGAGTGGGAGGTGTGTGAAATTTTTCTGTGTGTTGAGGGAGACTGACAAGCAGCATGGAGCCATGAGCATCAGCTACCCCTCCCCCACCCCACATTTCCCCTGATTTTTCACTTCCTCGTCTTCAACCGTCATCTCCTCCTCTGTGACCTCCATCATAGCCCACATGGGCATGGCGCTCTCCCAGCTGGATCCAAGTCAAGCCAAAGTGGCCTGAGGAGTGGTTTTGAGCCCCAACTGAAGTTTCCTTACTTTACCCCCACCCCCACTACCATCTACTCACGCCTCCCTGAAGCCTGGGAGATCTGAACCTGATCCAGTCCTGATGGCAGAGGCAGAGGAGGCAGATGCCTGGGCAGTGGGAGTAGGGCAGCGTCCATGGCACGACCAGGCCTACTCTATCATAGTTAGGAAGGAGTGAGGGCAAGGCATGAAAATCACACACATGCATAAGGGAGTCTACTCTGAATATAACGCTCTGATGTACTAAACACTGTTAACTGCTCCTCGGATCTTTGTATGACCCGAGTAAAGAGGTGACCAACTTTTCTCTGTCATTTCTATCATGTGAAACACGACTGGTCACCACGTGCTTGTGGCTCGTCGTTGAGCCACAGCATCCTCTCTCACCTGACAGGTCACTGTTCTCCTAAAGGCTCATCTCTGTTAGCATCAGCCGTGTGTGTGTTCAACCTTGGAAGGACTTTTATAAATCATACACACTGCTGTCATTAAGCCTGACTGAAAACAGGAAGATTGATTGAAGATTAGCACAGCAACAGATTGAAGAGTTCGTTTAGCTTTGGGGCAGTAAAAGGAGTTTTGATGACTGTGCATACAAACAGATACGCTCACAGTGTGTTTCCTCCTCTTTGTCCCTCTGAGGGAGGAGAAGGTGAAGTTTTCCTGAGCACTGACATAAAGAATAGGTCAGTGTTGCTTGTAATCACTCATCTCAGTCTGACATTATGGCTGAGCAATTAGGCAGGACAGTTGTGTAGTTTACTAATGAACAATGGTTGAACGAAGCCTCCCTCAATGTTCCCATCCATCACCCAGAAGCACTGCCGACTTTTCCAAGCTCACTCACACACACATGCACACACACAACCTCACACACACACACACGCACACACACACACGCACACACACAACCTCACACACACGCACACACACAACCTCACACACACACACACGCACACACACAACCTCACACACACACACACGCACACACACAACCTCACACACACACACACACGCACACACACTCACTCAAACACACACGCACACACACAACCTCACACACACACACACGCACACACACAACCTCACACACACACACACACGCACACACACTCACTCAAACACACAGGCACACACACAACCTCACACACACACACACGCACACACACAACCTCACACACACACACACACGCACACACACAACCTCACACACACACACGCACACACACTCACTCAAACACACAGGCACACACACACACGTGCATGGGTCCTGCTGTTACTGGGCTGTTGGAGATGTTTCCACCGCTTTGATGAGTTTCTGGCCGCTGCTCTCAGCCTCCCTGCTGAATGTGTGGCTGCCTCTCCTCCTCCTCCTCCTCTTTGTCTTTTCCCCTTGTCAACACAATCCCCCCATCCATCCGTCCCGAGGCCCGGGCCCCGCGGGGGCCAATCCGCCCCTCGCAGCGTCCTCTGGGTGCTCTCTGGTTCTCCTATGGTCCCACCACACAGTGTCTGGTCACCTTTCATATGTCACAACATAACTTTTACATCAAATCCTGAAACCCAGTTTGTTTCTTTGTCCTTTTGATAATGCAGTCGTCTGTTCTCACATGGCCCATAATGCTGTGCAGTGCTGCTGGGCAGCTGTGTGAGAATAAAGGTGAGAACGAGTGGACAACAGGACTAAAACACCAGCCGCTGTCCTCAGAAACAGCAGCGGTTAACGAGTGTATGTTCACAACAGTGTTGGATGGATACTCTACGGAGCCTTTGGAATATTTTCAATCATTCCTTCGGTCTGCAGAACTTCGTCTCTCATCCGTCTCCTGGAATCTAAAGTGGATTCGAGGTGTTTAGGAAAAGTTCTGTAAACTGGCCTTAAAACTCCAAACTGCTGCCTGATCTAAACTCGGCTCCTGTTCAAAATCATCTTCTCAGCGGCGTCTCAACATTTTGGCTGCTATTTTGAGTCCGCTCAGTGATGTCCCCTTGTGCTTGTGCCTGTCATTTGTGCTGGATCAGCTCCAGTGAATCATAATGTTGATCCTTAGACTTGATTTTCATTTCTGGGAAGCTGTTTAGGAGTATAAATGGAGAATAGTGTAGGTGGGGAGAGTGATGGCCAAAAATCTTAATGTGCTCTTTCCCACGACACAGTCGAGGTCGCTGTGCAGAAGGAGCTCGCTCACATGCCTCCCAGTCTCACAATATAATTCTGCACTGACCGTGTGTCCCTGCAGAGATCCATGAGTGTCAAAAATACCACAAGCATTCACTTTTCTTGCACTTTCTTACTCTGAGCACCCAAAGCACTTAATGCAACATTCTTGTCTAATACAGGATTATCAGCGGTGCTGGGTCTCATCTTTGTCATGCTGTGAGACAAAGGGCAAAGGTCTGCACTGCATTAAGCCAACTGGAAGCCCAGGAAGCCATACTGTTAAAATAGATGCAGCACGTGGTTTAATACTGTCCTGCTGACATATGCAAGACTTGGAGACTCACATCTTTAGATGACTGACCCTAACTATTCAAACTCATCTACGTTTGCTCTTCAAAGCAGACTCCAACGTGTGGGCCTGACTCCTCTAAAGCACCAGGGATGTGAAGAAGACAGGGTGGAGTGGGTGGAGGCTAGTGTGACGGGACAGCAGCAAGAGTGAATGAAGAATTACAAGATGGCTGTGAGACCCGAGTTGGGTTTGCCTCTAACAGCAATCCTTTATTGTTGTGTTCTTAATCATTGTAATATTAGCCAACAATAACCGGAGTAAATGTAATGGTTTCATTTTTTTCATTTAAGGGAAGAAAACAGTCCCAACCTGGCGGGCCCGACATGAAGAAGTAATAACCCCGCCCATCTGATTACTGTCAGACCTGCTGAATAAAGAAATCAGGTAGATAGAAGCTGAAGCAGACTGTAAGAGTGTGGGAAGGGTCCCACAGCCGTCTGAGGCTTTGAGACTCCACTGAACCACAGTGAAAGCACCGTACATGGATGATGGCCAACCTTCCAGGGCTGTCTTCTCAAATTGCTCCAACAGCACATGAAATCATGCAGGAGGTCCCAGAAGAACAACATCAGAAGAACTGCAGGCCTCAGTTGAGGTCAGTGTTCATGATTTCACAATAAGAAAGAGACTGGAGACAAAGACACACAGGCTCATCTCATACGTGCCAGAAAACATCCCTTCTGTAGTCTTTTTCCATCTGCTGTAAAACGAACACATTGTGTAACAGTTCTGCTTTGCTGCTTCAGGACAACCTGCCATAACTGATGGGACCATGAGCTCTGCTCTCACGAGCAGGTCCACTCTGTGGAAACAAAATGAAGGTTTTCAAATGATCCAGTCAAAGTCTGGACTTCTGACTGAGATGTTTGGCGTCCTTAGAAACCCCCCAATGTGGCTGGAAACAGTTTTGCAAAGTCAAGCGGTCCAGGTTTGGATAGCTTTGTTCAAATGAAATATAAAACCTGCATTTTGTATTTATGTGGGTTATTCTTGTCTAATATCACAATTTGTTTGATGATCTGCAAAGTGAGACAAATATGCCAAAAAAAAAGCAAAATACAAAATAAATAATGGCAAAAAGGTTTTATTCACGTGAGCAAATGTCCTGCTCACGTGTATGTGAAGTGCAGAGTTTATAAATCAGTGAAATCAACACGTGAACATTTACACGAGGCGTGTCCTCTCAAAAAGACACAAGTGCAGAAAAGACATTCACACTGTGATACCAGCCTGAAAGATCAGCATCTTTAAGGTTCAAGCTGAGACTTTTTCTGTTTCTCACTCGAACATTGACCATCATTGACAGAATGAGCCGAGGCGCCCTGAACATAACGCACGTTAGGGCTGAACGATTATGGAAAATAATCTAATTGCGATTTTTTGCCCCAATATTGCGATTGCGATGCGATATGCGATTATTTTTTAAGGTCTTTGTCTTCTGTATTATTAAACAAAGACAAGCAATACATCATATAGTATGGCCAATACTATATTACATTAATTTTAAACTGTTCTTTCCTGGAAGACAGACCTCTGTTATGATGACATGAGGTGATGCATGAATTGATGACTGACATTTTTATTTAACTTCTTCAATCACAACAGTATATTTGAACATACACAATAGTTTATTTTTAGCTTACAAACATCTGAGCATAAAGTGCTGACAAGGAACCCTGGTGTAAACATTAAAATGAAAGTCAGTACAATGTGCAGATTGCAGAAATATACATAAACAAAATCAGTGGCTTTACCACACTCAGTTTTTCGACATCTGTGAACTACTAGACAGTCATTCAATTAAAAAATAATATTAAATAAATAAAACTAATAAATAAAAAATACACACATCTTACTGATCTCTGCAGTCAGTAACATTACACATAAAGTGCAAACATAATAGCAATTGTATAAACACACACACAAACACGCCTTTAAAGTTTAAAGGCGTGAAATTGGACGGTCTAGTTCTGATTAGCGTCACCGCTGTCTCGGTGGAGTTTAATAAACTCGGCCGTCTGCTTCTTGCTATCTAAAATATAACCAGACACTGGTGTAAATTCTCGACTGTCTCATACTTCTGTTTAATAAGTTTTCTGTTTGACGTTTAGTCAGCTGTGTGAAAACCAAGGAGGAACCCACCCGGGGGATTAATAAAGTTTTATTTTATCTAATCTAATAACTTTAATCTCAGCCAAACCGATTTACTCACGAACAAACAAAACACTGAAAAAAGCCCAACAATAACATTTTTAGGTTGTCTAAGTGACTTATATATCACGTTTAACCCGAGCAGCGAAACTCCGCGGTGATCTGAAAATGATGTGCCGGGAGTTGTGCCGTTCTCGGCCGCATCAGTAACCCTCGAGCTCCCGGCTAGCTGTCGAGCTGGTGGGTAGCAGACGCCTCTGAAAACGTCGAAGCACTTTTGCAAATATGGGATATCTTGATAAACCGAGCAGATATTTGATGTTTACACAGCTACTTTCTCGCCTGAAAATATGTTAAAAGTTTATTTTGTGACCCAGAAAGATTAGTATGAGTAATTTTAAAACTTAGTAGCGGCCGCCATTGTTGGAAACTGGAGTTTGGCTGGGCCGCGCTATGAATTCTGGGATATGGTAGTAATTTGGACAGCCTTCGGCGCGTCGCTGTGACGTAATCGGTCTACAAATGCGGCCTCAGGAGGATGCAGCCCATGAATTGTATAATATAATCGCAGTATAATCGCAGCCTTTGCGGTTAGAAAATTGCACTTGATCATGTCGCGATATTATCGCAAATGCGATATATCGTTCAGCCCTAACGCACGTCAGTGTGAAATCTTTTATATGGAGTCTGAGAGTGAACCGTGAACCGACCGTGCAGATAAATACTGGTTTTGATGGGGGGCCTGTGTTGCCCTGGGCCCTGGAGTTGGTTGATCCACACCTGATCATCATGTTCATATGAATCTGTTTTATATTTTGTCAGTAAAGGCTGGAAAAACCCATATTCACTTTATCCAGATAACAACCCGTTCCCTCTGCTCGGGATTTAACTTTAAGGAAAGTGAAATGTCACCGGGGCGAACTTTGACACCTGCAGCAGCGCCGAGGAGCCGTTTCTGATGAGTTTACATGGAGGAGAGGTGAGGTGTGTGCTGCTGGAGTCTGCTTTCTACCGCCTTTAATCAATGAGAACAGTTTTTGTGGGCCTCTGGAGAGCGAGCAGAGCCGAAGATAAATATTGGCAGCAAAGAAAAATGTGTGGTCCTCCCCAGTCGAGGGGACATAATGATATTCAGAAGGAGACCCCCTGCTGAGACACAAGGCAAACTGTTCCTAAGCAACAAAACACATTTTCCCTCACCGAGTGCTCAGAACGAGGCTGGCAGCAGGGGAGGTGTGTGTGTGTGTCTGTGTGTGTGTGTGTGTGTGTCGCTCGGCATTTGCTTGTGGGGCATGTGGGGGTTCCCCTGACGACTTAACCCATCAGTTTGATGCATGTGTCATTCTCTCTGTCTCTAAAAAGTGTGTCTTTGTCTGTCTGACTATAAGTCAGCAGTTTGTGTGTGTGTGTGTGTGTGTGTGTGTGTGTGTGTGTGTGTGTGTGTGTGTGTGTGTGTGTGTGTGTGTGTGTGTGTGATCCTCCATGGATTAAGGGGTGTTAGGGAACAGTGACCAGCATCAGTGCGAGTGGATTCAGTCCACATGCTGCCACACACTCAGGGATTACTGCAGCTGCATTGCTCTGATGGATGGACATATATCAAGTGAAGCCCCGTGATGAAGAGTCCCGGTGCTGGAGTGTTGTGTTCGTGTCAGTTCATTGAGAAATAAAACCAGACAATCCGACATTGTGCTGCAGTTATCAGTGAGAGGCAAAGACAGCATGTTAAAACGCTGCATGTCATACATGTCCTCTCTGTGTGTACATGGGTGTCCACATGAACAGGAGTAGATGATGGAGTTCTGCATGAAACAGCCCATGGGCCTGCTTTAACCTCCCACGACCCGAACTCGTCCACAACAGCATTTTTAATTTCTCTTTGATATTTTGCACATTGGGCCCGATCAATGTAAAAACAAAGAATTACCAGATTTTATTTTTTTACCTGATTTTTGTTTCTAAGAAAATGAGAGCCACAAATGAAGGTATTTGTTTAAAATGTTGATAGTGGCAGCATAATGTCCTCGTGAGTGGGTATCACACATCCATCATGTTCTGATGCTTATCCGGGTGTAGGTCATGGAGGCAGAATAACCACACAGACCCAGCTACCCTCAGGCATTAAACAGGTGCCTACAAGCTGGCCGAGAGATGTAATGTCTGTAGGTCTGCTTTGGTTCAACATGCTGGAAATATCTCACCGCTGAGTTTTAGCACCGCCCTAAACTCAGCGTTACCGACAGAGACCTGCGTAGTCACCAGCTGAAGGCTGGATGGGTCACAGTCTTCATAGCTGCAGGTTTATCAGTCGGGACACTGTGGTTTGCATCCTTTGCACGTTGTCTTCATTTCCCAGAAAGGTTAGGCACTGAACACTGCTGGGTTAGCATCGGGAAAAGATTCGGCTAAAAACACGACATCCTGCATGTTTAAGGACTCGTCTGTGACTGCCAAAGGACATCCTGTGGATAACTGTGATACGTTAGCAACTTAGCATTAGCAAAGCTGGCTTGTTTTAAGCCATGGTAACAAGAATGGCCTCCGCAGTGTGGCTAGGATGAGTCTGAGGCTGCGTCCACACGAATGCGTTTTCGTTTGAAACGTTTTCTCTCCGTTCTGGCCTCCCGTCCACACTGAGACGGCGTTTTGGAAATGCGCTCAAAAACGCACACATTTGAAGACTGTGCGTTTGCGTCGCAGTGTGGACAGTGAAAACGCAGACGTTGTAAAACAATGACGCATTTATGTGATGCAGTCACGTGACCAATTAAACAAAGATAGCGGAGGGCATTGACGGCCCTGTTAAAGAATAACATCAGTCTGTACAAGCTGCAGACAGCTGTTCTTCAAATTCTTTCATTCTCACTCGCTTTTGTGCGACTGGAACGTCAGTGTTTTCAGAAGTTTCAATGTGGACGCACAACTCTGTGAAAACGACTGAAAACACCAGTGTGGACGCCGAGCGTTTCCAAATCTATCCGGGCCAGTGTGGACGTAGCCTCAGTGTGAGGAGCTCCCACCTCCAGAGGGAGTTCAGAGTACAGCTGCTGCACCTCCACATTGAAAGGAGCCATGAGCATCTGCTCATGATACCTACTGGACCTCTCCCTGTGGAGCTTTGCAGGCGGCCTCCTGGGAGTAGACCCTGGGGTAGATCCAGATTCTCACCTGGGCTCGGCTCACCTCAGCATCCCCCAGGAGGACATCTTAGCCTGCTACCACTGACTTTATAAGTGATGGTCCGGGGGAGGGAGGGAGGCATGTATTTACTGTCAGTGAACTGGGCTTCATCGGAAACAGAACAACGTCAATCAGACGGACTTTTGTCTGTTAAGATAAATGTGAGAAAAAGCAGATTCAGTCTATCTGTACTTCACGTGTGATAACAGCTCTGAACACTGGCTCCTCTCAGTGCACAGGAGGAGGAGCTCCTGACGGTGACCTTACACACTCATTTCTAACACAACTTTGCTCTCACCGTCACCGAGTCCTGGAGGGTCGAGCAGGAAAGTGTCAGCTTGCATTTTTGGCTTCTGGTGGTACGTAGATGAAATGAATCTGCTGCAGAGACACTATTTAACTGTGTGTACAAATAACACTGGCAGAGTGATCTAAGAAACACAGGGTTTATCTCAGAGGTTGTCAAAGGAAGAACTGAGTCCTGTAAAGGAAAACGGTGGTTTTAATATGTGCTGCTGTTCAGATGGAAGAGCCGACGCACAAAAAGAGAGCTCATCATTCATGCTGCTTTCATCTGACTGTTCAGCACTGAAGACGTCCTGATATTTCAAAGACTAAAAACATAAAGAGACTCATCATTATCACCGTCACGGCCTCCCGACAGTTAATAGGTAATCCAAGGCTGACACCTAGTGGTAAAACACTGCTTGTAAAACAGCCAGGAGATGATGGAGGAGGTGTTTCCTCGGGGAATAACATCGAACCAGTGAGTCTGTCCGGAGCGCTCAAAGGTCATCGGTGACCAGAACGCAGCAGGATGAATTGAGTTACGTTTGAATACTCGGGGATTTTCTAAAAGGGAGACGAAACACACACACAGGACAAAGAGCTCCTGGCTGCTGCCACACAGACTGTGATGGATGGTGGAGAACAAACCACAACAACATCAGCGATACCTCCCCAGCACAGTCCCACGGTACTTAAACAAATACCTTTTAAAAATACGCTTCAGATGTTGGGAGGAGTAGAAACAGCACCTCGGCCTCAGGGCCAATCACAGCAAAGAAGCGTGGCGCTAAAGAAGGCCGAGCACGTGCTGATCCTACACAGTAACACCAGTCCACAAATGCAGCAAAGACTGGGAGCTGTTCTCACCTCCCACCATAGAACCAGTACACCCAGCACCATCAGTGGACAGAGGTCACTGCAGTTTACTGGGAAGCTTTTCTCAGGCCTCGCCTTAGAGGACCCGTACAAGCAAAAATCCAACACATTTTAGTATGACATCACCATCTAGCAGGGACCTGTTTGTTGTGTTGTGGGTTTGAAACTGTGTTTAGTGTTAATGTAACCGGTGTTACAGATGCTACACTCGGGTTATTTCAGCACATCGCGAAGATGGACAGGTGACATCTCAGCTGCTACACCTGTGTGTGTGCCCACATAGTGCATGGTGCTCACTATGACAGAGAACTGTGTGTGTGTGTGTGTGTGTGTGTGTGTGTGTGTGTGTGTGTGTGTGTGTGTGTGTACCGGGGGCACACGTGCTGCAGTCCAACAGTGTTGCAGCAGCTTGCATTACAGTGTTTCCCAAATAAACTCCACTAATTTCCCCATGTGGTGATTAAGTACGTACAATGAAATCGTTTGGTGTTCTGTCGCAACCAATTATGTACACTTTGGAGTCACGAGTGGCAACATGAGAGACCGACAAATTAGCCGCCATTCGTAACATTTATCCTTCCTGGAAATCTGAAGCTAAATCAAAGCAATTATGACCCGAGTGTGTCTGCTTTACAGTTTACCAAGTTTATTAAGCAAATTAACTTCCTAATTAGCTCCTGGTTTTGTGCACACTTTCATCTGCTTTTTGGGTTGCTTTTAAGTAACGGCCAGCACACGAGAGCCCAAACAAACCGTGTATGAATGCAACAGGGGCAGGAGAATGGGCCACTTACAAATCACACCTAATCAAAATCCCAGCATGGAGTTGGGGACACTTGGCGTGTGACGACTGAAATGCTCTGACGAGTCTCAAAGACTCAAAGGAAATTCTCCTCGGCTAGGAAAGCTGCTCGTGATCGGCTTCAAAAGGGTTGTTCTTCAGCAAGTACTCTGCCTGAAAGACAAAGAGACGTACGCCATCACGATTAACGCCACGTGGAGGAGACGCTAACGACCGGGCAATAATCTGTGGGCAGTGAAATACCAGGAAGTCCACGGGGTCCTGTGGTTGAGCTCGGCAGCATGCAGTCAGACCCTGGCTCAGCGTGGGCACTACCTGTTCCATCAGGTAGCCCCTCATGGGGCGCGACGTGGCCTCCAGCTCCTCCTCCTCCTGCTGCCTCACCTGCTCCAGCTTCTTAGTCTAATACACAGAGACATGTAGAGAATAGTTCAGCTTGTTGCCTCTTCTGGTGTGTATCCGTCATGGCCAGCAGAGTGACACTGACTGTCTGCTTGTTAAAGCAGAGCTCTTCACAGCGCACTCCTCTGCTCATTGTTAGGAAATGTGTTTTATATGTCGTTAACAGCGCCTCGTCTTTCTCCTCCACCTACCCACTCAGCCCAGCGTGCAGCCCTGGCTCTGGCCTCGTCGGCCTCCATCTGCTCCACCTCTGCTCTCTCCTGGGCTTCTCTCCTCAGCCTCTCGCCAGCCTTCCTCCTCTCCTCCTCCTTCACCTCCTGGCTGCTGGGACCGTAGTTTCTGGGCTGGCCCACCATGTCAATGACCTTCTGCATCAGAGGCAGGCAGTCTGCTTCAGCGTTGCTGCTGATCTCTGCAGACGAGGAGCACAGAGACTTTTAGCAACACTAAGAAAGATTTCTCCCTCACAAGTGATGCAGTCTCTCTTCACGGGTTACCAAACTGCAGAGGGATGATGTCATGCTCATAAAAGTAGTTGAGGACCACATCATCCTCCGACTGTTTCTCGTTGTAAGCAGCCAGCCGCCTCGAGAAGTTCTCTGGCTCGCAGTTGTGTTCCTGCACGCGGCTCTCGGGCAGGTTGAGCACTCGATCCAACAGGAAGGCCTCTGTGGCCTCCAGGCACAACACAAACTCTGTGGCCACACAAGACAACTGTTACTGATGGAGCAGGCTGCACATCTGTTACTGTTGTTGTTAAATGAGAAATAAAAGGATCTGAGTCACAGCTCCCTGCAGGTACCGGGTATAATGCTGGTTAAAGAATTCTGGGATGTTGCATCCTCTTCTTTACCTGGAGAAGAGAAGAGTGAGTGAGCAGGTGAGGCCCTGACGTGCAAGAGCCTCGGGGTGTCCGACTCACCGTCAAAGAGCTCTTTGGCTTGTTCACGTGTTTGGGGAAAGTCCTCCAACACATAACCCTGGTTTTTACACGGGTGAGTCATCAGCTCGTCCCTCATCACGTTCAACAGCAGCTCCTCCTCCAGACCTGCGGGATTCATGTTTCTATTCAACTGATGCCTCGAGGCGCGACAATAGCAAAGATCAGACAATAATACCAATCTGTGCAAATAGTCCATGTGATCATGTGACAAAACCATCCAATCCGAACACTGTTCACAGCAGCAGATCATTTCCCATAATACAGATAAATCTGTAATTACCCGATTTATCCTGCAGCATGTGCAAAAACCTGCCGAACTCACATCATGCTCACTTTGTGAGAGCTAACCATAAACTCCCAGCATGTCCCTGCAGCTGCACACACACATGCAGACACCTCACACACAGGTGGAGGACACACACCAAGTCTCTGACCGAGGCACAAACACAGCACCCAGCAAAGTGCAGAGCACTCAAAGCCAATATAAAGGCTGAACTCTGTCACCGTACAGAGAAATGTTCACGTTTGATCTGCATATAATACAAGCTGCTTCAAACAGTTGCTGTCTGAGGTGCAGAAAAGTGAGCTACAGTCCTGAAGAAGCTTTTTCCCAGTCAAGTTTAAAAAAGTTAACAAACTGAATTAAATCTGACTATTCCAGAGTCTGCATAGAGCACCAAAGAAACATGGAAACAGACCAAATGTCCCTCATGAATGTAGAAAACAAACACAGTCGTGTATGCAGATCTGACAGGATTGATTAGCAGCTGAAACACAACATCAGTGTTTTACAGCCACCCGGTGTCCATAACATGCTGGGCTCTGCTGAACAAACGTGAAGTGATGAAGAGACGTGGTTTTGGGTCTGATCAGATGGCTTTTACATAAAGAACATAGCTCTGGTTTGCTGTCTGATCCCTCTGAGGAGGCGCAGTCACCTGCTGTATCGTACCTGGGCTGGCTGCAGAGCCATTAGCACGTCAGGTCAAAGCCAGACAATCACAGGAGCGGCAGTTTTGTACGCTGACACGAGCAAACCCGTCTAAATGTTTACCAGCATCAACTGAATGTGTTACAGTCAGAAATACTGTCATAAATACTGAAGCAGCTATGATTACATTAGGTTAAATATTAATGCAGAAGTTAGAGTCATGAATTAGTTCTTTTTTCTTTTTTTTTGTGTCCCGTTTGGATCTTTAGCATCAGAAATGTTGTCTTAAGGCCAAGAAAGATGCCAAGCAGATTTATTTTACCAAGTGGATCATCATGGCCTTGCCATATTGGTCCATGTGATTGACCTTTATTATAATTATGTATTTATTTTATTTTGCTACAAACGGGACAGACATGACTGGGGGATAGGACAGGGAGAAAGAATGAAAGAAAGAGAGGGAGAGAAAGAAAACCAAAGGGGAGAAGAGACGGTGAGAAGGGGGGGAAGAAAGAAAAAAAACAAACAAAACACCTGGATCACCTGTATGGAGGAAAAAAACAGAAGAGAAAGCAAACAACAAAGAGCAACATAATAAAAAAACAGCACCATCACAATAAACTAGCTAGCAGTAGATATCAGTAGATACTAAATATTAAACGATATTGTGCAGCACGCAAGATAGACAGCGCACAATGTGCTTTGAGGCAGCAGCCAAGAAAG